>NW_026972623.1:0-186027 GCF_036711695.1 Zophobas morio
GGCAAGCAATCGGAACGGTCATGTGTTGTCGAGGCGGTGTGTTGTACGCCATGATCACAACGCCCTCGAATTCAGCAACAGCAACGTTAAGTGAAGTGTGTGTCCTGGAGAAGGCGGAAGACATTAAAACGAACCTGAGGGAATTGAGCCTAGTCCATAAAAGTTCTCGTTTGAGTTGAGCTTAACTCCATAATAATCTTTCGGTGTTTGAGGTCACATTAGCCGTGTGTGGTTTAATCCCTCTGCCTTAAAGATTTGCAACAAATCTACTCCTTTTTTTGCTTTCGTCTCTCGGGTTGCGAGAGACATTTTGACAAAATAATTCTTTAGATACTGGTGAAAAAAAGACTATATTTTCTTTTCTTAATAAAATTAACAAAAACGTAAATACCAACATTTGTGAGCTAATTTTTTATATCTATTTTAATTTTTGCTTTCATGTCTCTTCATTCTTCAAATAAAGATCCACCGCCTACTTCGCTAAGATACTAGCTTTGAACGGAAAATTTAAAAAATTATTTAAAACTAGCGCTAAACAGAAATAACAAGCTAGAAACTGTTTACTTTAAGGTGTGAGCAGAAACAAGCGAAAGTCAGTGTCAAATTTTTGGAAACCTAAACCTTTTTTTATTGCATGCTCAAATTCTTATTCTGGTTCACACCTACAAGGTGAAAGCACTGATATAAACGAATTTTCGTATTTAATTAGTTTAATTACTACACAAAACTCACTAAACCAGTAAATTTCGAATTAAAAAAACTCCACAGAATTGGAGTCAAGAAAATATATCACCCATAATTTTTCGTTAAAAAAAAAACCAATTTGGCCCGATATAGCATTCCTATTGCGTAAAAGAAAAGTTACCAATTTTTTGTCTATAAAAATTCGAAAAGGCATTAAAATATTGCAGTCCTTCTCTGATGCTTTTCGACTGGTCACAAAATTATTATTGGAAAAGTTTACGAGTTTTACAGTAATCAGTTTCTTAAGGATACGTTTTTTAAGGTGGTGTTAGAGGGATGTTACCCGAACTGGGCTATAGCGCAGTTGAAGATAAAGGGAATACCCACTTATGGTCGTTGATAAAACAACTCATTGGCATTCATGACACCACAGAAAGTATAATGCTACAAATTTTAAGCAAGCTAACAAAGGACACAGAGATTGTGTTTTTCATTAAAATCGATCTTTAACAGGGACGATAAGTGTTACAGATGTATCGCCGAACGGTACCACAATTACTATAAGCAAAAATTTTTATAATGCACAATTTGTCACTATTTGGGCACAATCAACACAGCTTGCGGAAAGAAGAGAAGGAAAAAAAACACTAACAACACTTACCCAGTAGTACTTTAACACAATAAATACTGAATAATTTATAAAATGAACCAGCAATAAATAATCTAATAAGCCGTTATGCCTCCATAAAATCTAATTATTAACAAACTCTTTCTCTCCGACATAGACATTAACGCTTTTTTAAAAAAATTGTTTGCTTAGCTGCATCTTCAAACCTCAAAAACTAAGTTCTAATATGATTTTAATCAAGGAAACACCAAAACTTAACATTTAGAGAAAAGTAGATCTGTCTAACTTTTTAATTAAGCGTAACGAAAGTGATAAACCACTAGACAGAAGAACGGACATCCCATAATAAGAGGTAGGGTATAAATCGACCTTAATTTGGTAGATGTTTTAAGCAACTAGAATCATTATTTTTACCAGAAAAACTTAGTAAACTTACAGACACGTAGGAGACCTTACAAACTGCTATTTGTGGGGGAAATACTAAACTTGGAATACTTCAACATTAGTATATACTTCTACACTTAAAGTTATAATGACTGTGTCTATATGCAGATGCAAAAGTAAAAATCTTAGCTTAAAAACATCTACTTTTTAACTAAAACACAAGATTTAACACTACTTTACTAAGGTAGATATAATTTTTCAATTGCTTTAAGTATCTAGGTTTTATCAAAACTAACATGACTACTTGGGGGAAAGGGTGTACGCTTAGAGTTTAGGAGTCTATGTTATAGGCCTTACCAATGAGTAATAGTGTATTTTTGTAGCAGCAATGAGCATTAGCTTTTTTATTACTACCTCAAAAATCTTTTTATCTTTCTCTTCTTCTCTCCGATATAAACTTGTTAGTATTTGGCCATCCAAGGAGGGGAAGAGGTGCAAAATACAATTGACAACAAAACACAATATGCTCCCACAAAATAATTTAATTAAAAATAATACAACATCAATTAGTCAACAAAACCACAATCACCATACCTTAAAAAATAGATTATAAAATCAACCATAAATTTATATAACATAAGACGATCAAGAAACTTGATAAACACGAAAAAAAAATAAGGAAAAGCTAGCTTGAATCACCAAAAATTACACAGAAAGAAAATAAAACACGAAACCAACAAAATTTTCTCAGAAAGTATGAATTTTAAACCAATCAATGAAATTTTCCCAAATTTTGAATTTACAGACTGGAAGTCCTCAAGAGTAACTATAAAACAATACGTTATAAAAGGCAATAAACAAAAAGATATACTATAGACTTTAACGTAATATAATTAGGAATTCGAAGAACTAAAAGTACTGTAGAAATTTAATTGATAATTTTGTACTCTCTAGGAGCAACAAAACTAGAAAAAAAAGATGAATATAAAAAAAATGTAGCATCTCATGCACTGGCTGCATTTATATAAGCACAAGAGCCCTCGATCCTCATACTATGGACAGTGGAAATACAATCTCGAGATTAATTTGTACAGTAAGTGCTCCCGATAAACAAGGTCACTCCAGAATTAACAGTCGGGTAGTATGTTAAACTTCTTAGGTTTAAAAGTTTTTACGTAATCCGTTAAAAACGTTTGCTATTCCAACACTTCGTTCTCATTGGCAAATTAAAAGGATTTAACCTTAAGGACCTTTTCATCTTATCCTCCCCTCCATTGTAGCAGATATCCTACCTTGCCATTCTCTTCCATACTTACCATTAAATGTTTAGAACATCTTTTCTTTGTCACAGTAACTAATATTTGATCTAGAAATAATTCGCTGACATAAATTATGTTGCCTAATTTCCCTAAATTCATATTATATAGGCTTAACTTGTTTAGCTGTCGCCTTCTTTGCTTAATCTCGTGTCGCTTGATCAATTTACCGTTAAATTTGAATTCATACCAGCCAGTACACAAAACTCTCTCTATCACAGCAGGATCCAGCCAATTTTAGCCCCGATTTAAGAACTATGATTGAATAAGTTACATAAAGTACGTTTATAGACGAGGAAGCCTTCACGTTTTCATCGTAATTCACTTTCATTTTGTGTTCGTATAAGTCTTATCGAGTCTCAAAATTTTCAAGTTCAGTCTTAATTACATTATAATCAATACCATAATCCAGTACTTTTTCTGAGTTAGCACTTTCAATAATGCCCTTCGTATCTCTGCTGCCATTTCTGGTAAAAATAGAGTAAAAAACTGGAGTTTTAAAAAGCATAAACATGGATGAGGCTCCTAAAACATTAGTTAACCTGTTATAACAATAAA
Source organism: Zophobas morio (assembly GCF_036711695.1). Taxonomy (NCBI): domain Eukaryota; kingdom Metazoa; phylum Arthropoda; class Insecta; order Coleoptera; family Tenebrionidae; genus Zophobas; species Zophobas morio. The sequence continues at coordinate 3,571 of NW_026972623.1, forward strand.
TATAATCATCTAATATATTATTCCATTTGATGTGTTCGTAAAATCTTTTTGCTGATGCCTTTTTTACGGTTTGAATTGCACGTCCTGCCAGTTCATTACTTTAGCGGTCAACAGCAACCACATGATGGTTAAATTATAATTTTAATATAAAATCCATCTTTTTAGTTCTAATAAAAACGGAGCCTTTATCTGTTATAAGTTCTGCAGGATTTTGCATCTTACATATAGCTTCTAGTGCTTCTAGTATCTAGCCTGTGGATGCTCTTGACAGCTTTTTAACCTAAATGTGACGAGAGTATTTATCAATTATAACTAACACATTATCAAAAACAGACTTGGTTTCGGAAAGTTTCATAACGTCCAACTGAAGTCTATAAAACGTAGCTTGGGTCTATCAGTTTTAGCATAGTTCCTTTTTAAGTGGGGAACTTAGCGGTAAATGACTTGATTGCCTAAAATAAGAAACACCTCTACTTTTTTTGCTATAAATAACACTTATTTAGATATTTATAACTGCAACGAAAACTTTAATCCCTATTCTATATTAATATATATATATACTAAGACTAAACTAATACTTTATATATTTCTTACTCATCTGACTTAAGTATATTAATTTTTTTATTTATTAAATTACTTTATTTACTTATATATTGCTTAACTTGTCTTTCGTTCCCGCAGTTCACCTCGCTGAGATGCTAGCTATAAATGAAAAGCTTCAAAAAGATTTAAAAATAGCCCTAAACAGAATTAACAGGCTAGAATTTGTTCACTTTAAAGGTGTAAGCGAGAGCAAGCGAAAGGCTATTCAATCTCTTGCAAACCTGAACCTTACCCATTGCCTGCTCAATTTCTTGTTCTGGTCTACCTTTACAAGACGAAAGCACAGCTATAAACGAATTTTCGCCTTTATTGAGTGTTTTAACTGCACAAAGCTCACAAAACAATCATTTTTCCAATCGATAACGCCCGTAGAACAGAAAACTCAACATATCAACTGCGAAAAACTTTCTAGAGACAGAAAATATTTCACCCAGAATTATTCGTGAGAAATAACGGTGGCCAGATGTAGTTTCCATATTACGTAAAAGAAAAGAGACCAATTTTTCATCGAAAATCCCTAATGACATTAGAGTATTGCTGTCTCCCTCTGATGATTTTCGACTGGCCACAAAATTATTATCTGAAAGTAATTACGAGTTTTACAGTTATAGACTTCCTAACATAGGTCTTTGAAAGCGGCACTGAAAGGAATTTTTCCAGGACTTAACTGCAGCGCAGTTGAGGAAGATTAACACAGTCAAGGTTTTCACCCACTAAAGGTTATACATATGAAAATTTATCGGAAAGCATGAAAGGCTCCTCCTTCAGTGCTTGTACATTTGCCAAAATCCGAGGTCTCCATGTTAAAAATAACTTCAGTTGCCATCTTTCAATTTCTGTTGAAGGACTCAAGAATTCAAACGGGACTGGCCAGTCCCATCGCTGTCAACTCTTTGGCCATAATTCTACTTTCGTACCTCTGCTTTTAAGTGCGTCAATGTGGAAGCAACCACGAAAATGCCAGCTGCACGAAGACACCAGCTGTCTCTCCGAAATGAGCTAACTGTCAAGGCGAGCACACGTCTAACTATCGAGGTTGCCCTTATCACCCGAGAAATTTTTCGTTCCGCAAACATATGTCCTTAATTAATTGCATTTTATCCAGGAATTCTCAAAAGAAAGGAAAACCCTCTCAGAAAGTAATTCAACCAGTAAACAAGAAGAGCTACGTATCCACCGCTAAAATGAAGCCAAAGTCAAAAGACTATGAATATAAAAAATAATATATGAACAACCTTTTTAACAAAGGCGAGAATGTTAAAAAATCTCCTTAAGTTTCTATGATAACCCTCTCCTCGTCAGCTTAAATATTTTGCATGTTACTTTGGAACTCGGAGGGTCTTTTGTTCCAAAGAGAAAAATTTCAACCTTTCTTAATAGTGTCTGTATAAAATTCACAATCTTCTCACATAGTGTTTAACTATAGCGCCTATAAAAAGTAGCGAAGAACAACAAGAATTATAGATATACAGCTTTATTGTGTTACTCGCCCGATATTCCAACAAACATGCACTGGATCGACTATTAGACATTTGCACCCGCGCCCCAAATTCAACGCACACAAGAAAAGCTTCTTGCACAGTCTTCCCAGCTATTTATACCCTTAAACTAAGGCAAATACTGGGATTAATCACGAACATACGGGAACATTCTACTAACATACTATAGTCAGAAAATGGAAATTGCTTTAATAAGTGGGACTCATCTTAAATCAGGACATTCATAAAAATTTTCCCAATTACGTGCTTTACCGGAATGACAGGACCTACTCGAGAAAAGTTGCAGAAGTCATTATTATTAAAAAGCAGATGGCTCACTCGTTTATACCGTTAGCGAATTTAAAATTTATTGAGGCAGTGACTTTCAAGATCCACCTTAATGGTTAAGGGAACGTGGTTATCGTTTCTGCAAATAAGTGCCGGGGCTGCCTTTGTTACCTAAAGAACTGGAAAGTATTTTTAACCATGGCGAAGCTGTAATTCCTTACGGGATTTGAACTGCAAAGATTCTTCTGAGAATAGAAAAGTGGGGAATCCTAACGAGTACAACTACGTTGAAAAAAGGGGTTTCCTCGTTTCCGGTCCTTTAGAACCAACACACATATCTTCAAAAGGGACTTCAGTTGTACTCGACATTACTGTTACAAAAAACATACGAATTGACCCAAACTTAACCACGCTAGTGGGCATCTTCTCGGGCCACTTCCGCGTGCTTTTCTAAATTGACCTCCAAGATCTTAGTTCTTTGAATTACATACAAAGGTAGTGATTACGGAAACCATCGAGGACCAAAAATCCAATTACTTTGACTCCATCAGTTACTCCCAATGATTTGGTAACTCACTATGAGAATACAATTATTTAAGCGCATAAGACGGCATCCGTTACAGTAATGCCCTCTCCGCTTAAAAAGCAAGCTTACTTGAGAAATTGGATATCTTCTCAACTTAAGAAGGCGGAAACGTAAAAACGTAACCTCTAGAGATCCCGACGATAACGAATTTTTAACAAACTTGAGAAAAAAGTCAAAAAACGCCTCATTAATGTGCGCTATGAAACTTGGGAATTGAAATTTGTCGAGCTTGAAAATTTGAGAAGCCCCACGCCCTACTGGCGATTTGTCAAATCCATAAGATATCGCAAGAAACTCATCCTTCGGCCCTTAAAACAGAAAGCGATTATACTTATGACGACAAAGTTAAGGCGGATGTCTTCGTGCGGAGTATATTTATTCACTGACTATCATAAAAAAAGTACCTCCTCTGACCGAAAATAGCGCTACTCTCAGTAACAATCCTCGAAACATAACTTGCGAATATGACGCTACGAAAGAAGTGAGATAAATTATGAACCTACACAACTGAAAAAGCGCCAGGTCCTGACGGTGTAATTAACGACAAGATTAAACACTTGACCGAGACAGCAATAACGGTCTTAGTTTCACTTATTAACTATTTTTTTGAGTCATGTACCTTTCCTGAACGATGGAAGATGGCAGTGGTCGTGTGCTTCCCTAATTTAAAGTAGCCTTCTGCAACTCCTAAAGTCAACCGCCCTGTAAGTTTTTGACATGTATTGGCAAAATAGCTGAAGTTGCAATACTTGGACGATTGAGAAGGTTTGTGGAGAGTTCTAGTTGCATAACAGAGTTTCAGTTTGAATTTTAAAGGGGTCACTCTACTACGCAGAAGCTTTCGCATTTCTCCGAACACGTCACTAAAGGGTTTAACAACAATAAGTCGACATGTGCATTATTTTTAAAAGTCGAAAAAGTATCCGAAGGGATATAGCACGATGGGCTTTTAATAAGTTTATCTATCCTGAGGGCACCAGCTTATCTTCTTTCGTTTTTCCAGTCTTTTCTGCACCAAAGAAGATTATATGTCGGTCTGGGAAAAGCTAGTTCATCTTTAAACGAACTGGCTAAGGGTGTCCCACAAGGCTCGCTGCTATCTCCCGTCTTATTTGCTTTATACACGTCGGACATACCAAGACCTGAAAGTACCTCCACTTTTTTATCACAGTTTTTGGAAGATACCGTTATCTATGCCTGCTCCAAATCTCTAATTTTAAAACACGTGCAGTCGTATGTTTCCGCATTTGAGGGATGGCTTGGTAAGTAGCGAATTACAGTTAGCCCTCTTTAGAGTCAAGCTATATTAGTATCGAAGAGGAGACATAAAACGACATTATCTATTATAATGCTTTGCGGTTTAGTCATCCTCTGGTACACTGGAGTCAAGTACTTGGGTCTGGATCAACAAGCAATTCTCGTGGTGCTATCACGTTGACTACCTCATCAACAAAGCGAATTTAACAATTTAAGAACTTTAACCCCTCTTGTGTAAAAAGAGTTCTTTCTCAATAAACAGGAAATTAAACCTTTATTTGCAGTTATTCGACAGGCTTTAACTAATGCAGCGTGACGTGGTCGTATGGTAGTAAACTAAACATAAAGCGACTTCAAGAGGTTCAAAATCGACTATTACGAATAAATACAGGCGCCCCATGGCTTGTCCGGAGTCGCACTTGCATCGAGACTAGAAGCTGGAAACGCTTCCTCAATATTTTCGTCGCATTACTGTGGGGAGCTATGATAAATATTTAACTCATCCCGACGTTTATTGTTCGAGATAACCTATAACGCGGGTGCATACACTCGTTATAGGAGATCACGGCACCTCACCGCCTAAACGGCCTCCCGGGCCTAGAGGACATTTTCTAATTTGTAAATCAGGTTAAACAGTATTTTAGACCTCTTTTTATCTTGGCTGTAGTATGCCAACTTTAGAAATAAATAATAAAACAAAATAACTCCCATCTTTTTTGTTTTCGCCTTCTTCGTTGTTAGTGCTATTAAAAAGGGGTTAGTAGGGTGAATTTGGCGGTGTGAAGGAGCCCAGGCGAGCTTAACCCAACACGGTTACTTTGTCGGTAGCGAAAAGTTGGGGATTTACTTACTCGGTTAAGCTCATTTGGACAGATTCTTTAAGACAATAGGAGTGAGTATTAAAAACCTGCAGTCAAATTTAATCATGTCTCAACATGCTAAATAAGTTCAGGATTTTGGTTAATTTATAAGCCACTCAGTTTACCTGCTGCTTTTAAAATGTAGCTCTGCTGATGCGTTAGCTCTGTGATTATAGCTCCAAGGGGTCTTATTATTTCTCCGGACAACTTATGTTTTTAGTTGTGATGGATACATGGTTAAAAGTCTCAAAGAAATATAAATGACTTTGAGAAAAAAGTGTATTTTACCTATTTGGACTAAACTTGGGGTTTCAAGACAGACCTTAGACTCCTCACAACTGGTGCAGAAGGTAGAAGAAGATCTGCACTTGTGGTTTGAGGGTTAAACAAACTCATTTCTTTTTGACACTCCTAAAATGGAGCGTGAATGGCAAAACCACACGACTGATTATTATTTTATTCGGCCGATGTGAATAGCTTTAATACAAAAATAAAAAGCAAATATTTTACACAAATTTTTTTAATCCAGCTATTTGGTTCAGTAACTTATAGCTCTGCAAACCAGTCCCTCTTTCACTTTAAATTTAAAGAGTATATAGCAGATTCGGGAGACAAAACTATATTACAACGCCTGGATAAATCCAGCTCAGATTAGCCTGTTGAGGGGAACCAACCTTTTCTTAAATGAGCTCCTGGCTTATTAAAGGATTCAGGCCCTCCTAAAGGGGAACCTGGATTGCTAAGGTAAAGACTGAAATATAAAAATTTGCTGTCACTTGGAACACCATTTTCGTGCTACAGGCACCGAGAGAAGGGGCCACCCAATTTTTCTCCAAAAAAGGAAATCTCCTTTTTTGTAATAATTTTTAAAAGCTCATGTAAACGTTTGGGAAGAGATATGATCCATCCATATGGCGCAGTTCTTTAATTCGCCTGAAATAGTTACAAAGTAGTCGTGCTGCATATTGGAATATTTGCATCAAACTCAATTAGACACTTGGTGCAATTGGAAGAAAACTATAACGATTTGGCTATGGTCTTTGAGGAAGTCAACTATCAAGAATATCATTGGAATCCCCGGCAAAAAAACACGATTTTGGTTATACATAAAAAAAAAAAAAGTCTAATTACCATTTCTTCATATTAATTTAGGATTCATGAGGCAGTTCGTAAAATTACTGCCAAAAGGTGGGGAATACTCCATATATTTGTGTTCCAAGTTTTCAAAACTCTTTGAAGTCAAGTTGAAAGAGGGGGTTTTTACTAGTTTTGGCATACAGAAATTGTTATTTGACCCCCTTTTCTTAAAAAAAGTAGAAAAAAAGAAAAAGAAGCTTGGAACCTCTTTAAAGACTTAGTGTACGAGTTTTTGGTAAAAATTAAGGCCTCTCTACAAAACCATGCACAAAGAATGTTGGCTGCATACAGAGCTCAAGGTTGCGGATGAGCCAAAAAGTTCATTTCTTACACTCCCATGCCAACTATGTTCCCGAAAACTTGGAGGCCTACAGAGAAGAACAGGGTGAACGATTTCACTAGGATCTGCGTGAAATCAAAAGACGCTACTAAGGAAGATGGTATGCTAATATGCTAGCTGAGTACGGCTGGACGATCAAGCGAAAGACGGAGATTGGAAAGGGGAAGCGTGTCATGCGTGTTCCAAGGAACATCAAGGAGAAGAAGAAAAGGTTTTACAGGCTAAAAGAGTGAACACAGAATGTTAAATTTATCAAGAAGAAATTTTTTATATAATATAAGGAATAATATGTATAGTTCAAAGTACTACAAGAGTGATTTATTTCATTTTCTGTTATGATTTTTTACGGTAAATTCCTTTTGTTTTGCTAAAAACCTAATATGATAGGAGGAAATGGAGGTCATTTTGGATTCAGCATCCTAGAAAACATAAATTTTACTGAAAATTTTCATGCGGCTGGAAAATTTTTTTTTTTTTGAAATACTGTGTTATTGAACAAGTTGCATCTAAATTTTATATTGTCCATTAGACAAGTCTAAAGTACCAATTTCCTAGCAGCGTTGCAGTCTAGTTGGCTCATTACCACACATCGCTAATAAGTACACGGACGAATATTACTTACACGACTTCATTGTTAACAAAGTTTTTACACTGCAGTAATGAAGAACAAATGAAGGATGCAAAAAGCACACTACAAGCTCTCGCTAACCTCATAGCTTGGCTACTGTATGCCGACAGCCCTATCTTATGGTCTTCTACTTACACAAAACTAAAAATTAACAAATAATATTGTCACGCTGTATATATTGTCTTAAGCAAAGTTTTATCAAACACCATTGCTATAAAAAATATAATTAGTGAACTCCTTCCTAACTTTAACATCAAAATAAGAAGTTATACTGATAATAAATCCGTATGAAATATCTAAAAAGATACTTCAAATAAGCGTATATGACATATTGATATTGCTTATCACTATGTCCAACAAGGTTAACAAAGGGAAATTTGTTCACTAAACACAGTACGTGACACCAAACTTAGCTGCCATGCTAACGAAGTCATTATTAATACAGAAACATGGCAGTCTCATAACTTTTTAGAAGTAATTAATTTGCAGTCACAATACCCTAAAAGATTATAAAATGTCCTGAACATTATAAAAAGCCTTAATTTAGATAAGCAGCCCTCATTTCCTTTTTATATGGTTTTCTTCTCGTTATATTCTGTTAAATAACAACCGAAACAAGGAGACGCCACTAAACAAAATATTTTATATACGTTTTTCTCAGTTTTGGGTACTTCTACATCTTTTTCCTAAGAATCCATCAATTTTTCAGTAAGTACTAGGTTTTGTTTGGTAAAGTTTTAATTTCCAAAAAAATATAGTAGTAGAAATATCTTGGAAAATTTTAAGGGAAACTTCTAATTTTAAGCTAAGATTGTATTTAAATTAAAGTGGAGATGCCCCCTTTCTTATTTTAAACCTGAACTATGAGTATGAAAGTTTTTAACCTTTTAGTTTTACTTGTTTAAACCTCTTTAGCGCCCCTTAACCTTGTAGGATATGCGCCTTAATATGCTACACCGGAGTGTCATTGAAAGTCTCAAGAAAAATATGACTATACTGGTAGACGCGCTACAATCGATTTATTATAAGGTCTTAAACCACTCAGTTCAAGTTCCTCTCCAAAGGACTGAGAAAAAGTGGAGAACTAACGTGCTTAGGCCTCCCTCTCCCACCTCCCAATTCGGTCTAGTTGGTGCTGGTGTTAACCATCTGCGTTTATTAATATAGTATGCCCGTAAATATAAACATAGATGGTATCTTTGCCAGCTCTAAAGAATGTCGAGGCAGTGGAATTTCCCTATGCATGGCAACCCAAACAGGAGTATGAGACCGCTGTCTACAAATCCTCTTGGAAGCTACTAGCACCTTCCTATATGAACTCCATGCCATCTTTGCGAGGGACTCCTCTGTTTTTTTGCACAATTGCAAGCATCCTTCATGGAACAGCCGGGTCATAAATTCGAATGACCAAACTCTTGAAGCCCATGCTGAGGAGCAAAGGCTCTGAATACTAGGCTTCCAACGACCAACATACTTGGCGGCTACAGGGCGTACTAAATACGCCATACTAAGAAATATACTCCTCTCAACGGCAATCGAAGCGCTCTACAAGGTGTCCTTCGAATACCTTCCAGTTATTTTTGAATAGGGCGACGAGAACGACACACCGAAGACTATCACCCGCTTTTTTACCAACTGGGACAGGTATTCTGAGTTCTTAGAAATCATTCTTTCGCTGTTTCCATCATACCGTTTAATTTGCCCTGCTGAATGATCCTCTTGCTTACTTCGAAAGCGCACTGAACATGGCTCACACCACTGCCATGGCAAATCGAGAAGTAATGTGTGCCGCCCCAATCCCCTGTCTAACAAACAAAAGGCGCTTATCTGCCAACGTTGGCGTGTTATCCGAGTTGCCATGTTCTCAGAGAGTGCTGGAGACGAACTTGCGCTTATTCAAGTGCACAGGTCTCAAGAAAGAAGCTAACGGCCCATTTTAACAAGAAATGGGAGGCAACTCCGAACCATATATAAGAATCGAGACAGCAGAAGCCATTTTTCCTTTAAAATTAATCTTGGCTTGCTCCAATACTGCCCTTTAGAGAAGGAAATATATGGCCGAGAGTAAAGAGATACAGCTTTGCTTTTCGCTAATCCTTGCTGCCTAAAATCTGTTAACTGTGGTAAACCGCAATGTTGATATAAAACATTGTGAATACTATATACTAATGCTCATAGATTTAGTAGTGGGCGTGAATTTTGTTAATTTTTTTTAATGAGTTTGGTTAAGTGGTCACCTTGTTGTCCATCGAAAACGGGAAAGGAATTTATTCTATTGGGGCTTAAATTCAGCCATTACACATAAGGTATCATCAGAGAAATATAATAATTATAGCTTTTTTTTAAAACTGTGTTACTAAATGCCCCTAGTTCTGTTTGCCAGTATGCACAGTAAGTTAAGTAAAATCCTCCAGATGCACGGGTTAAATCGTAGTTTACAAGCCAGAGATCGTAACATTTTAAAGATTGCACTGCTCTAAAGAAATTTTTATAGGCAGTTATTTAGCAGAAATTTTGATAATTTTGGTAAAACTGTTATTTAATGTGCTCCCGTTTTCTAAATTAAGTAGCATGGACTTCTTAAGTTTAAAAAGAAAAAATAAGTATTTATTACCTATAAGCCACTACTTTTAAGGTGTTTAGATTTCAACAAGATAACTAAAGCTGTGTTGGTGTGGACGTCTTCTGCTGGACCCTGATTCTATTATCAAAAAAGATCTTATTATAAGGTTTTAAGCGTGTTGACTTTACATTCCAAAAGAGTACAAAGTATGTAAAATGTCGGTTCCGGTTTAAAAAATATTATAAACTAATTCTTTAACTTATATAAAGCTAGATTTTAGCATTGTATGATCAAAAACTGTATTAAAAACTTATGCGAAGCTTTTTTAATTTGCTTCCTTATAAAGACGGCAATTACACAAATATAGTTAATTTAGTTTTGTTTAAAAGTTGTTAGGGCTTCAAAACAATAATACTTTACTGGTTCTTAAAAGGAGCACTCTAATTTTGTGTAGTGGAAATATTAGAAATTGTATTTAAATTAATCACAACATATACTATTTTATTAACTGCTTATCATGCGCTCCCTTAGCTAAGCTTACCCCTCCCCTATGTCTACGAACCACTTAAGCATATTATTTGTCTTTTCACCGTACGAAGCTACATTAATTTTTGAAACAGTTTTTACTCAAAAAGTAGTGGCCCTCACGTAAGCCTATTTGGCCAGGGTAGAGATACAAAGCTTGTAGGATGGGAGCATAGAGGGTTTCGGCGAATATATATAACCCAAAATAAAATGTTCGTTTTTAATCGTGAAATATACAATAGTTGAGCTCTTAAATTTTACTTTTTGTATTATAAAAAATATTATAATTATGGGAGACTACATTATTTTGGTTTAACTTAACAACCATCATTTGACTATTCATATCTATACAAAGGTCTAGGTTTGTTTCCCCCCTTTTTTTAAATCTTAAAAAAAAGAGAGAAATTCTCGCTTCCACCACTATTTTGAATATAATAAAAAAATACTCTTGAAAATAAAGCTTCAAAGCCATGTGTAGAAAATAAAGGTTTGAAGTTATTACATATACAACCTCAGCAAAATTTGGGATAAAACGAAACCAATCATAACCTAATGAAATTTGTTGCAGGAAGGGATGAGGCTCTCCTTTTTTGGTTTTTTCACTTTTTTTTTGGTCCCAGAGTACAGTTGTAGTAAATTCTTTGAGATATTCTTTTAAATTATATTATAGAAACCCTCTTATTTTGGGCTATACAGTCGAACCTTCTTTACATTAACTTAATTTTTTTAAACAGATATTCGAGATAAAGTTTACGTACAAAAAATTCGAATGATATTTATTTTATAGTTTATTTTTTTTTATTGAGATACCCACTACTTAATAGTTTTAATAATATACATAGTTTTGTGCGCCATCTCCTTATGTTTTTCTGTGGGTGTTATTTTGGTTTTTTTGGCTTGTGGGCTCCCTAATTATGGGTACTTTTTATTTTATATGTATATTTTTAATATCTTTTAGCTATTCACTTTTTTTTTACTCAGAAATTGGTCTCCAGTATCTGTATGTAAGTAATTTAAAAAAAATTAGAAACCTTTTTTTTAATAATATTATTATATAAGTTGTTCTTCATATTATCTCTCCCTTGCCTTTGTTGATAAACCAACATAAATCGGATCACTTGGACGATGATGACTTGTAATACTTTTTTGACCACACATATATTATAAATACTTTTAACCTATATTATAATGTAACATATATTATGAGTTCGTTGAAAATTATAAAATAACTTTTATTAAAGCTATAATAGTACATAGAAGTTTTGCGTTTACTTAATTACATAATCAAAATTTTCGAATAAGTTTAAATTTTATTTGGTTTTACAAATTTCTCTTAAACTATTAATTTTTAATTTTAAAAATATTTTTGTTAGTAATTTGTTATCTATAGTAAAAAAATAATATTGATTTATAAATAGAAGTAAAATATTAGTACTTTGCTAAATTTTTAATAATAATTTTAATTTAAAAATCCCTTTACAGTTTAGCCGTCTGGTTTCTATACAGCTATTTTGAAAATGTTAACTTTTCTGCTTGGCAACTTATATTTATTTAAAAATATATCGTAAATTAGGTTTTTGTAATCTTTACACGAAGTAAAATTTTTTCTACTATAAAAGGACCCCTCCGAATAATTTAATCAATTTTATAAAACTAATAAATTGTCAATTCTTACACCTTCGGATTATTTTTTTAAATTTAGTTTATATATGTGGCAAATAGCTAGCTTTCTTTACGGTGACCTTAATATCTACCGACAATATATTTACGAAGGATAGACAATATTATATCTAATTACTTTTTTATTATTTAAATAAAATTTAAATACTTTGATAAATTTTTAAACTACTGAAAGAGTCATCTATATTTTTTTAATTTATTTAATATTATATGAGATAAATACTTTATCAATAAAGTTTGATTTGACTTTATATAAATGATGTATATCTTTTAACTAGTTCTCAACTAAAAATTTAGGCTCATTTTTTTAACTTTAATAATTTAATAACAGTACTTTATATATTTTAAACCAAGAAACTTGCCTGCAAAGAGAAGCTTAGCTGTTACCAAAATATAACTTCTTTAAGAATATAAAATATATATAAAACTGTTTTTAAGTAACTACTATGTATCAGAGTGTGGTTTATTAGTTAGTTATTATATAGTTAACTCAGTCCTTTAATTTTGTTTTCATGCATTTCTCTTTAGTTAATGACTTTATAAAAAGTTTTTTTTTAAGCAAGAGTCTAGAGTTAAGTACCTTCTGCTCCTCGTTTCTAGCGACTTCCAGTTTCGGTTGGTATAGACTTGTTTTTTTTTATATAATTCCCAATATATCTAATCCTTTTTTTATTTATTAAATTTAAATATTTTATAGTGCCTAACTAGCTTTAGTTGTCGATTATGTTTTAATACTCTTAAATTATGCCCTTTTTAAATTCTTTTTGTAAGTTCACGAGCTTTGTTCTAATAAATAATGCGTTATTATAAACTATTTTTAAAACTAAAAGCAAGAAAGAAGCTTTGAACCACTGCTGAAGTGTGATTTTGTTTAATGTAATAAAAGTTGCCCACTTTTCTAAGTAGAACTTTTGGCAGCCTCCATTTTTAAACTTTTATACGTATAAATTAATTATAAATATAAAATAATAAAGGTAATACCACATTTTTACGTGAAGCGTTTTAAGAAATTGCTTTATATAATTTTATAAGTGTAAAGTTCTTTTTATAATTTAACTTCTACATGTTCTTTTTTTTGGTTAGATTGATATTGTAATAAGAAATTTTTTTATTGTAAAATAAAAGTTTATTTTTAAAATAATTTTTCGGAGAAACTATTATTTCTTATTTTTTTCCTTTAAATAATAGTTATTACTTCAAATATTATCATGTTTTTAATTATTTTTAATAATAACTTTAATTTTTAATTTATAAAACTAATTTAAATTTATTTTTTTATGAAACACTTAACAAGGCCTTCCAATCATATTGGCTCATTCGCACTTCGTAATTATTATTATTATATTTTATTCTTTTCTATATTTACTGATTGTTTTTCTTTTTTCTTATATAAGCAAAATTTAAAAAAAAAACTTAAAATAGTTATAGTTATCAATTCTATTTATTAAAAATCTAATTTTTTTGAATCTTTACAAGGTTGTGTATTAGGTTTTACTAAACAACACTTGTAAGTTTCTTTGGTTATTTTTATAAAAAAAAAATTAGACAATCTTTTAAAGAAATTTGTTAGTCAGTTTATTTTAAATATTTATTATTTTTTATTTATTTTCCTAATTTTATTATAAAATGCTGTATTTCCACAAATCTTTTTTTTGAAGATAAAAATTGGTGCCTCCATCTTGGTTTTAGGTTATATTATATAAAAACCTACTTTGTTAATACTAATAATATAATATTATTATATAATTGTTTAAATGTTAGCGTAATAACTTTTTCTTTATATTCAATAAATTTTGAAGAAATAAATTTTTGTATAGTTACAGGAAATTTAGTAATTATCTTTTAAAGTTTAGTTTTACCTTATTAAAATTAAATAATCTTTCTTTTCTGTAAAAAAAAGTTAATATTTTTAGTGTGTAGTTATGTTACTAATCTAAAATGTTTAATTGTGAAAGTTGGCAATCTCCTAATTTACGGTTCCATGATCAGCTACGCTATTATTTATAAAAAAGAGTATGAAAATCTCTTTTAATACTTCTGCAATGCTTTTTAAAGATTCTATAAGCGACTATTAATGTGTAAATGTTATAACTTTAACTTTTTTCCAATAAAATTTACACAGTAAGTTTATATTTCTATTTCTATAGCCAGTTAAAATAAAATAAGGAATTGAATTTTTTTTAAGAAAATTAAATTTATATAAATTTTAATTATAAATAGATTTTCTAAAGATTACATTTTAATATTTATAAAGTTTTATTTTTCAAGAATGGTAGGAAATTAGTCCTTCACAGGAGCTACCCTAAACGCTCATTGTTTAAAAATTTAAGTATATTTTGAAACTAAATTCGGTATAACATACTTAACAACAGTAGCCAATAGGTAATTCATGAATAACCTGCAAGTAAACTTTTTGATTCTATAATGCGGGTGCACCATCGTATTTACACCAGTTTCCAAATCTACTCTTTTAACCGTATTACAGTTTGTGTGTGTGAAACTTTTTTAAAAGATAGTTACTATGAAAGAAAATTTTTCCTTGTTACCAGAAAAATAAAGGGAAAAAGAACGACTATTAATAGTTTTTTCCCCAAGTAATAATTTTTTAGGACAAAACACCAACTATGAGAAGCGCTATATTCATACTAAGTTTCCTGAATAGGCACAGCGTACTTAACATCTTAAGTATAATTATTATGACATCTAAAAAATTAATAGTCCGGGCGAGACACGACTAATTGCAAGCATAAAACGCTAATAAAGCTATTTTTAGGCACCAATTTACGTTTTTTACTTGGTTATAATAATAACCTTGTGGAGATCTTCAGAGCATTCTCACAGACAAAGCTTAGAAAGCCAATATATTTATTCCGCAAAGCAAGCCTTTAATTAAAAAAGGTAATGATATGTAACGCCGCACCTAATTATAAAAAATTTTCTAGAATTTTAACAAGAAGGAGCCTAAGCGACTGTAAACTTGAGCAAGTTAACTTGATTATATTTGATTGTTGGATATCACGTATGGCTGTATAATTCTAAATAATAATCGTAAACTTGTTGAGAATATGAAAAATTTCAATACTCCGGTTCATTTGCTGATGATGCAGTTCGTGAGTGTGGCTATATTGAACTAAACCATGCGCCATGCAGTGTAGGCCCTGGCCTCCAGTCCAGCGACTGTTTCTCTACAAAACTAATATCGGACTTAGGGGGGGAACTGTCTTGCATGCGCCTTTTGAAGACAAAACTTCAGACTATTTTTATGGGGGCTTAGAAAAGTTACTTTACCGATATGATTAGTGTGTTAAATAACAAGGAAATTAATGAAAAATAATAGAAATTTTTTTTGATTAATGTCGTTTTTAGCATCCTTAAGCCGAAAACTTATAAACCGTAACACTTTTGATCTACCGAACAAATTGCAAGTTTACATAATATGGTTGGAAGACAAACCAGTAATTAACTGAAGGTTAACGAACTAATTAATAAACTGTTCCTGATTTTTTTTTATTTTGTGAGGATACTTATTGAAAATAAACTTGTGATTGACAAAAAAATTATCGTGCTATGGGTTTATACTTTAAAGGGTGCATACATTGCTCAATGTTTTAACAAAGCCCGACTCTAAAGCTCTACCCGTGAGGTGTATTCACATTTCAATCAACGTGAGTTTAATTTATATAATATCAAAAACAAGGATGCTTAAATTACCAAGTTTTGTCTTTCCATTTTTCCTGCTCCCATTCTTTTTGTTCTTAAATTTTTTCTTGGTGGTTCTTAAGCAATGTAACTTTGTTGTATCATATCTTGTCCTCCTGCTTGTATTATATCGTTGTCATAGATTTGGCCGCTGGGATAAACATACACAGCAGTGTCTAAAAAGAAAAGATTCAACATCAATATCCACCCTACTTACCTAGTTATCTAATTTCATCTTTTTAGTAGTAAAGTTCGCTTTTTATGCCTCGCCTATATTGTGGATGAGTCGAATACTTTGTTAAGGATCTCCCTTGAGAGTTCTTTTAAATAAGAAAGTTCTTCTCTTTGATGTCAAAAATAAACTTACCTCAAAGGTTAATATTCGGAGTTGTCCTTTCAAAATGACCAACAACACTCGACGCACTAGTTTTTGAATGACTTAAATAACTGTTTTTAAGTACTGCTTTTAAAAAATATTATTTAGGTTAGCTCGACGCAACAGCGTTACAGCATTGTTTCATTAGAGAATCTACAAGTAGTCACCATGAATGGTTGACATATCATTCGTTGTTTAATTTTCTATAAAAGAAACTTGTGACTTCAGCTCCACTATTAAATTTTTTCTTGTGCTCATCAAATCTTCTAGAATCTTTTTGAATTTTAATGATAATGGCCAAAAAATTTAGAGTAATAAACCTTTAAGCAGTTTCTACCCCTCCATAAAATCTAACCCGGGGCTATTCAGCTCAAAATTTAATTGCCTAAATTACTAACAATATTTTCGTGGAGCTTTACCTATAACACTACTAATTAATAAAGATTTTTTTGGCGATTGTTTTTTTTTGGTTCTTCAAACTTTTGTCTCTTATGGCATCTGTTCCGTTGTTGGCAGTACCGCTATTTGCGCTTTTTTTTAATAGCTCCTTAAAATAGTTCATTAGTTCAACTTAAAATCTTATGTGGAAACAATAAAAAAATTCTTTAATATTACATTGTGTTTAACGTTCACAACTACCATGAACCTTCCTAACACGAACTGCTATTTTGACCAAGAAGCATGTATCATAAAGTTAATATTGAGAGCTTCGCAAATATGGAGGTGATTTCTACGAATTGTTATTATGATGGACTTAAAAAAAAATCGTTTTTCTATATTACTTAAAAAAATTCAATTTTCCTAACAAATTAATAAAAAAAAATTCATTTTCAAAGAATAATTCCCTACTTTACAACTAATAAATTAACTACAGGTCTTCGCTTTATACTAAAAATTTTTTAGTAAACAATATATTTCAAATTAGCTTTAAATTAACAATATAGTAGTTATGCCAAAAAGGTACTACGACTCGTAATGCACCACGTAAATTCTGTTCATAAAATTATTAGTATGTTATCACAAAAGGGTTATAAAACTAAGAAGCCACGTCAAGTAAATTCAAAGCCTAACTTTTTTTATTTTATATTAATAATAAAATAGAAAGGTAGATAGGGGTGATATTATTAAAGTTTTCAAAACCACTTAGGAGGACCGTTTTAAGCAAGTGTTAAAGAGATTAGACAAAGGCCAAACAAAGTGTTCTTTTATTTGGTAAAAATAAAACTAGAAAAAAGTGTAAGAAATAACATCGAATTAAAAAAAAAGGCTTCTAAGTATATAAACACCGCTACCAGCCCCGGAAGCAAGATTTTTAGCCAACCTGGGATGGGAGAGTGTGGAGATTGCACTAGTATAAATATTCTAGTCTTTGCTTGGATTGAGGTCTACTTGCTGGTTTCAGGGGTACATCTTTTTTTTTTGGTGGTTGACCCCCGCTTAGTGCTTAAACTATCCCTTCTCCTTTGCCTCTCCGCTTTGTGTGACTCTTACCTCTTTATATGCTGACCTTTCGCTTTATGAATTTTTTTATCGAAAATGACTTTAATAATGCTTGCCTATATGTTAATTATTATTAGTATTATCTACAATAAAGATTTTTCTAATTTGGATCGTACTTTCGCTTGCTACTTTGCTTGGCAATAAGTGGACCTTTATATTTTTTAAACGCTATCCTGGGTTTTACAGTCGTCATGCATCATAATGTCTACGAGGTTTCTCCAGTTACTTTGTAGTATAGTTAATATATTATTATTTATTTTTATTATCAGGCTTGAGAGATTATTGACCCTTTTAGATAAGGGCTCTACCCCTTTGTCAAGAAAAGCAGCCGCCGTCCAAATAGGAGAAATTATCAAATTTCATCCCGATGAACTTTTAAATTTGCTATTTCGCGTAAGATATTAAATTATTAAAAGAATTTACTAAAATTTCATATTTTTAATTTATTTACCTAGATTCATGAGTACTTAAAGAGCGCTAATTGGGATACCAGGACAGCCGCCGCGGAAGCTATAAAGCAAGTTGCTGTTAATATTCCTAAATGGTAAACTCTGTTGTAATATAATTTATTATTAATTTATTAAAAAAAATAATAAGAATTTTGACTTACAGTAAGGAAGAAGATTTTATGCGTTATTTGTTATATACTATAAGGCCGCCGGCATCTGCTACATTTTCTCAATCTGATAACAAACGGGAACTAAATGAATCAAATTATCAATTATCTTTTGGTTAATTTTTTATCACGTTTCTGTCTTAATAATGTTTTATAATACGGTATAATAGTTTAAATGTTTTTATATAGCTTACGTGCTTTCAGTATTATATATTTCTCTCTATTTGTTGCTTAAATGTGAGATACGTTTACGTTTCTAAAGTAAAAGTTATTTAAATTTATACTATTACTATTTTATTGTTCTATGAGAGTTTACTTGCATTTAATATATATACTTTAAAGGCTACTTGAGCTTTATTTCTAAATACAGCGTTTTTCAACTTTTTTATTTTTTATTACTGTAGTTTTCTTATTTTTTATTATATATTGTTTTATTGATATTTAGTTAAATAGTTTTTTTACCTCTTCTTTTTTTGTTGCTGTCTTTCTTGTAAGATCTTAAAATTTTATGTTATTTCATTTTTGTTCTATTTTTTTTTCAAAGATAATTTTGACATTCACCGACTTGTCGAAAATGGTCGCGCAATGTTTAGTTCAGGGGGTTCAGAATACGATTTTGAAGAGGGCACGTTAACTGCAGCTCAGAGGTAATTAAATTTTTACTTTCTAAATTATATACATATTTTTTCCTTTATTTTTTTTTTAATTTTCTAATTCGAGTTCCTTTTTGTTAATATGAAAATATTTTATTTTGCTTTCTTTTCATTATATGTAACATTATATATTATTTTGATTTTTTTTAAGTAGTTTTTGTATGTACTCTTTTGTTAACTTATTAACTATTGTTATTGTCTTCCCTATCTGGATTTAAGTTTTTAAAATTTTAAATGTATTCAGAGACGTTTAGATTTTTCTTCATATTTTCTCCTGAATTAGCGAAGTTTAATACTTAAGCTTTTTTAACTTTAATTTTCTAATTTGCATTTACTAAGTAAATTTTGAATTTTATTTTTATTATTTATTAAGTTCATTACAGAAAGAATATATTTTGTATTGAATTGATTTTTAAATTAACTTTAATTTTGAATTAACTTACTTTTATTTTATGCTAATAATAATTTTTTTTTAATTAGTCCATAAAAGTTGTTATTAATTAAAATTGAGTAAAAAAAAATTTATTTAAAGGTTGACTATAATTTACTTTTAATAGAGTTGGATTTATATTATATAATAAATATATTGATTCTTTATTGTACTAGAAATGATTACAAAAACTGTAAAAGGCAACTTTTAGATAAAAGCTAATTTTTTAATTATTGAAAGTTTTTTAGTGTGATTTATTTGAATTTGAATTGTTTTATAAAATTAACAAATAAGTATACTAGTGAAATAACTTAACTTTTGTTGAAGATAAATAGAATATTTAATAATAAATTTTTTAAACATTGCATATTATGAAGGAATAATACTTTTGTATTTTTTTAAAAGAAACATAAATATGAAATGATATAGTAATTAAAGTTAAACTCGTTTTAATTTTAAAATTTTTTTTAATTATAATTATTATTCGGCTGTAACTTAGAAAAAAAATTAAGAAATAATATATTTATTATTTTCAATTTAGATTTCTTCACTTTTTTTTATATTTTCTGTCTTATCAGGCTGGAATATCACAAAAGAAACCTTCAAAGTCAGTTAGAATTAAATTTAGCCTTTAATTCTAACATTGGCATCGATATTAAAATGGAGGCAACTTTCATAAATTTTATTGCACTCTATTTTTGATATGTGCCTATAATTATATATGAAGGACTTGGAGGTCTTTAAGGAGACCCCTTCGAAAAGGACTGCGTCCACTAGTGAGGATTCGTCTGCTTTCATGAAGGGTCTTTAACTTTTTTATTATTTATCGTTAACTATCTACTATTATTAGTAAAGGTTTAAGTGCCCGTCAAAAAATACAACACAAAAGACTTTTGCGCACTAAAAAGGCTTCTGAGCAAACTTTTCCCAGTCTATTTATATGAACATCGTATATATTCAATTATTAATCTTAAATTTGTATAGAGGAGAAGCCCAATTGTTTCACTGGTGGAAACGTTGAAGGTCCACGTGGTTTTTTATTTATGTTTTTGTATAAAATTTTTTTTATCAATATTAATTATGAATGTTTTGCTGTTATTATACATTTATACAATGAGGATAAAGTTTGCATATATTTAAAGGGCATGTAAGTACCCACACGAGGCCTTCAAGCCGTGTTTTCGCTGCCGGCTCGGAAGTAGAGCTTTTCTTATCATCTAACTTCTTATTTTATAATCTCACAGAATAGCTTCATTGTGGATAATAGTTATTATACAACATAAAGTCAATAATATATTTACTTTTAAAATTTTGTAGTTTATTGCTTTTATTTTTGAAATTTTTTTGATTATTTTTTTATCATTGGAGATTTTGATTTTTTATAATAATTATTATACATGCTAAATACCGAATTTTTAAAAACTTTTGCTTCTCTTTTTTTGACTATCTCAGGATTTCTGTTGCGCATGGCCTTTTGAAGAGTTTTGTGAGGAATTATGTTGCGACCTTTTCGCGTCTTCTTGGGAGGTTATTAAAAACTATTTCTTCACTAAAACTTTTGATCAAGTACCTTGTATTTATACATTTATACAGATTAGACACGGAGCTGCCGCTGCTCTTAGAGAGATCATATTATCGCATGGAGAAGGCGCCGGCATGAGTATTCTTATCTCTAACCTTTATTACATATATATTATTGTTATTATTCTCACAGTATTAAACGAATCCCCCGAAGAACAGCGTGCAGCGCATTATAAATGGCTGGAAGATGTCGCCATCCGCATACTTTGTGTTTTTGCGTTAGACAAAGTTGGTGACTTCGCCTTTGACCAAGTGGTGGCTCCGGTGGGTCATTATCGTCTTTACAATATTATTATTACTATTGCTTTCTAAGGTTCGAGAAACGAGTGCTCAGGCTTTAGGGGCTCTTTTAAAGTACATGCCTGGTGCTTTTTGTTTTCAATTTCTTTTTAAAATTCATTAATTTCTGGAAATGTTTCAGACAATCTTATTGAGAAGGTCCTATTGGTGTTGCTCCAATTGCAAACGAGGGACTCTGTATGCTTTATAATTTTATTGACTGTCCGCGCTTACGAGGTCCACTACAGTGGGACATCCGTTATGGCGGCCTGCTGGGCTTGAAGTATATTTTGAATGTTCGAAAGGATCTGACCAGTCGGCTTCTCCCGCAGGTTTTTACTATTACTTTGTGAATGGAGTTCTCCTTGCTTATACTCTAAAGGTTCTTCCCGCCTTGCTTTGTGGCTTAAAGGACAGAGAGGACGACGTACGCGCCGTTTCTGCGGAGTGTCTTATTCCCGTCCTACCAGAACTAGTAACAGGCTCGTCCGATTCTGTAAATAAGTTTATCTCTTCTTTGGTTTTGTTGATGGTTTATCTTACAAACGTGGAAGGTTCCTCTTCTGCTGCAAATCTTGTGGGGATTGCTGCTAGATTTAGATGACGTCACTTCCTCTACTGTCCATGTGGGCTTACCATTATTCGATGCGTTCTTTGTATTTATTACGATTAACAACAAGGTTGTTTCTTTACTGGGGCGGCTCCTCTCCTATTCGTCGGCAATGAAGCTTAACGGTTTCTTTGTGCCGTATTCTTTGTCCTTGGTACTTAGCCACCTGGAATAGAAAAGGCCACGGGGATGCCCTTTTCCCAGTTAGTCCCCCGCCTTACCAGCTTTTTTCGTCACGGCAATAAGAAAGTGCGCATGGCTTCCCTGAACGCATTGGCTACTATTGTTTCTTCTGCTGCAAGTGCCCATTGGATGTCGCTGGTCGGCACTGACCTTCTTAAGGCCGTATTCTTGTGCTTTCTAGTCGATGACGATGAAGACGTTTACGACTCTGCACTCACTGGTCAGCGTCGGTTCAGCTCTAGTTTTAATGCACCTCTAGTCATTTTGTATATCCAGTTTGGAAAGAACTTTTGGAGGCCATGACACGTGGAAATGAAGACTTATATCAAGTTACGAGTTGCACGTGGTGATCAACATAATACTCTTTCACATCTTTTTCTCAGCAGTTCACAGCACCTCTCTTTCACCAATGGCTTACGATGACGTGTGCACCACGTGGTTTTCCTTTTTCTCATGATTCCTCAATGGTTACTTCCACTGTTTTTTCAGACAGAAGGAATAAAATTATGAAGGGTTTTATCGTTATCGTCAATTATAATTATATATATATTTACCCTTATATTTAATGTTTATAAGTGGATATTATGCCTTACGATCGAGACGCTTCTGTTAGAATTCGTCTGATCTCCTCCTGCGCTTTAGCACTTCTGTACTTATATTATAACATGCACCAGCACAACTCATTATTTTTTATAATTTTGCTGCAATAATTAATATATTATGTGTAATGTAACAAATTTTTAACCTTACTTTGGAATTATTTTTGCTATATTTTAAATAATACTGCAAGCAGTCTTATAATAATAACAAGTATTATTACTGTTTCACAATTATAAATAGATATATAAATATTACTTTCAATTACCCCACAAGAATATAATAAATACTTGTTTTCAGCTGCACGTTTTATAAGTCAGTGGAGCACTTTAAAGCTATTCTCGTTTATTTTGGGGATTTGCTGAGTTCACTTTCGTATTCGAACCGCTTAATAACTGGTCTCTTCCTCACGGAGTTGGCCGCGCTATATTTCACGTGTGACGAACGTATGCCCGTTTCTATTTTTTAAATTATACAAGTTTTTTACTGAACTATTTATATAGGAACGCATAATTTTCCCGACATTTTGATTGAAAAAGTTCATAATGTTCTAACTGATCCCTATGAAGTGTTGTATACGGTAAACGGGCTTATTTATTTCATTGTTAGTAGGCATTCTTTGTTATTTTCATAAAAAATTAGGAAATGGAACCTTTGCGAAAGCAAATGCGGGGGGATATATATGATATTATTAATAGTTTTCGCAATAGAGGTTATTAATATTATGATTATTATTACCTTTCATTGTTATTATTATTAAGGACTTCCGCAAGATGCTTACTATGAAGTCGGCGACTTTAGAACGTACAATGGTCAGTATACTTCTGCAACTAATAATAGTAAATAGGAAGTTTCAAATTTATATTGGTAGTAAACTTTTGTGAGGTTAAAAATGTAAATAAAACCGAAGTTATTTTTGAGAAAAAATTCTTAAGTTTATTATTATGTTTTTCGCACCATTACTAAGAGGAGCTTGCTTGTGAATTTTTGAATAACATTTTTCCTAAATGGTGGAAGCAGATGCATGCTTCGATCGCTCGCTCGGATAGCCGTTGGATGAGTATTCGTTATTTAAACTTTGCTGTGAAATCATTTCTATTGAAAATGACAAAACTCAGATGTGGAGTCTCAAAGAATTCGTTTAGAAGAAACTATTAAGAAACTTTCTGAAGAACAAAGTAAAGAAAACACTAGGTCCCCTATTACCTCACTAATAGAAACAATGTTACTATTATCCACTCCAGTATCCTTTCTTCGCTTGCGTATTTTTCTATTCAAGTCGGCCGACTGCTGCCAAAGTTGAACCCCATTGTACAGCCACTCATGAAGTCTCTCCGCTCCGAGTCCAATGTCTCCCTGCAAATGCGCAGGTTCTTATTATAATTATACTCATTATAGTTACTATTCTTATCGCTATTTGAAGTGCCAAAGGGATTGCTCTCCTCCTGAAAATGAATGTATCCCATCAAAAAATTATTCGCAATATTATTAGCTTTGCTTGCGCAGATCCCACAGTGAAGCCGCCTTTGCCTGTTGAGTATAATACAAGTATTATGATGCTCATTATTTTTCTTTACTATTTTTAACAATTTACCAATGGTAGAGTACCTTTTTATAGGTCGCGTGTTAGAGTATTAAAATCGGTTTTGATTGGTGGAAAATATATTAAAATATACCATCATATCTTTATTTTAATTTTATTACTATTAAGTATTTCGTAAAATGTTTATATGTAGTTATATATAAAGTATCAGTAGTTTTTGCGAAAACCAGAAAGTACAAAATCCATTTTTAAGGTTAACAAATGTGTTGTTATTTGACAATATTTTTTTGTTGCGAATCGGTATCTTCTTTACACAACTATACTTCTGCATTAGGAAACATTATTTATAGCTGTAGGAATGCTTTTTAGGGCATATATTGCGAATGATAAAATTAGAAAATACCATAAAACCGATGACTTAACTATTCATACTGACTTATGTATAGCTGTGTCTGATGGCATATGGTCTCTTGAAAAGGAGCTGCTAACCTCCAATCCCAAGTTAGCAAATTCTTGGTTCTTTTCTACTGTCTTTTAATACTTTTGCGTTACCATATAGAAGTTTTAAGCAGTATTCTGAAAATGACGAAAAGTTAGATGCTTATAGAATTCAGGGAAGAGGTTCGTTATTTATAATGCTGATGATCGTCTTACTATTATAATAATGAAGGGGGTCTCTATGCGCTGTGTGAAATTTGCCGAGTCTTCGATAAAGAATTATTTTTATTACTTCCTGTTCTTTTGGAAAATTTTGTGGAGCCCATCAAGAATTTTTTTTTGGCGCCAAATGGTTTAATAGCCCAATTGTTTATTTTTTTGTGAAAATAACTTTTAAAAGGAACTTTGGGGCCTGTCAGTATCGAATCACTTCTAAATTCGCTTCACTTCTTTATAATTTTAGTGCCACTTTTACATGTGGAGCTTCGCGCTCGTGTATTTTCCTTTGTAAATGTTTTCATTATTTTAGGTCCACTTTAACATTTAAACATGTAAACGTTTATATATTAATAAAAACAGTTATACAAAAATTTGAGTAGTGGTATAAAACTTAATGTTTTAAGTTTGTAAGTATATTTAGCATTTTAACGAATTTATCAGCGTTTTACATTTTATTATAACTACAAATAACACGTACACAAATTATTTCGTAATTAACACGTGTTCCTTTACCTTTTGCCAACATTTTCTTAGATTCTTTCTTTTTCTACTGAAGGCGTTTGCGTGTTGCGAGTATTTACTGGTTGGCTTGAAGAGTAGCTTCAAGTGTATTCGCTATATGAGTTCTCAATGCTTTGCCGTATTGGTTTTTTATACTTTTATCTCTTTTCATTACTTTTATAATGTAAGGTCCTTTGTAAATGTGATACTTATCGCCTCGTTACGTTTGTTATTGAGAATATTCTTCCTCAAATAACTCACGCGGATTGTCTTGTGCGTCAGGGTTGTATAGAGTCTATATATGGTAGTTCTAAATACTTACTAAATCTTTTGTTACCTATTTTCCCTTTGGCTAAATATCGCTATAAAATTTTATCGATTGCTTCATTACAATTTCTTCAGTGATTGTTGAGCGCCTGGAGTACTATATTGTCCCCTTTTTGGCCTTTCTAGTGATTCCTGTGCTTGGGCGGATGAGCGATGAGGTCATCCTTCTTTTAAAAAATTAGAACTCTCTATTGTATTATCCAATCAGGATGCCGATGTACGTCACCTGGCGGCATCTTGCTTTGCTGCCCTTGTTAAACTGATGCCGTTAGAGGTCGGTAGTGCTGGACCTATTGGTTTGAAGCCGGATCTTATAGACCAATGGAAAGAGGTGTAAATGTGTTGTATTTTTAATTACTGCACTAGAAAGATTATTTTTAAGGAACGGAAATTTGTTTTACAACTATTGGACAATACTTTAACGAATGAGATCGAAATACCGTCTATAGTTAGGGCCGAGCTGCGCTCTTATCAAAGAGAGGGTTTATCCTTTTTATAATGATTGTTGGCTCTCTTTGTTAGCTGTGCTTGTATTATTATTTTTGACTTCATATAGTGAACATTTACCAGTTCATGTTCATTTTTATGTCTTAATTTTTTAAGGTGTGAATTGGCTGTTTTTCTTAAAGAAGTACAACTTGCACGGAATTCTTGGAGATGGTATATTTTTGTATTTATCGTTATACTTACTGTTGTAATTTACTCAAAAATAAAGACATGGGCCTTGGAAAAACACTGCAGTCCATTTGTATAATGAGCTTGACTCTCGATGAAAAGGGTGGCGCTGGTTACAAACGTCAACGTGTTCGTTTTGCGTTATCTCATACGTCCTAAAATTCCAGGACGTCCACTAGCCCATTTAGTCGTTTGTCCGTCCACGCTTTGTGGTCATTGGCAGTGGGAGATTCAAAATTTTTCTTCATTGAGACCTTTTTCGTATGTTGGAACCGTGTTGGAACGGGCCAAGTATGCGTATATTTGTTACTAATTGATAAATGATGGTGCGTAAGGTAGCATGACTTTGGTTGCTTTTTCATTATATCTGGTGTTACGGTTTTGTGATTGGGCAGAAAAAAGAAAAATTTATTTAGAAGCTAAAAAATTCTCTATTTGCCTTTACCTGCACCATCACTGCGGTTTTTATGTCTACTTATCCAATACCATTATATTGACAGCTTGCGCACTTCCTTAACGAATTTTGATGTGATAATAACTTCATATGAAGTTTTAAAAAAGGATATTGACTTCTTATCAACAATGCATTTTTCTTATTGTATACTCGATGAAGGTCACATCATAAAAAATTCCAGAAATAAGGTACCTTTTTATGGATATGTTGCTCATTCTTAAAAGTTCTTTTACGAATTTGACGGCAAATAAGAATAGTGTTTTACTTATTGTGATGTATTGTTTGGTTGACCCTTTGTGTTAGTGCTCACTTCTAAGTTCTAATTTTTCTTTTATAAAACGGCTCTCAAGCCTACTATAGGTTATTTTATTTCAGACTAAAATTTGTTATATACTTTACTAAAAAAAAAATTATTACAAATTATTAATTGATGTTACATAAAAATATGTTATTTACTTAATATTTTATTCCATACGTTTATGCACATATTTTGTCATGTATTTACTTTATTGTTTGCTCATTTTTTTATGAAATTAGCATGAATTATTAAACTTTAAAGATTATTGGTGTGTTCAATGTATTATACTATACTATCCAATAGCTTTCCCTATCGTCTAAGAAGATCCATGCCAATCATCGCTTAATTCTCTCGGGGACACCCATTCAGGTAATTTTGTTTGGGATTTATCTAACAATATTTAAGGTTTACTGGTCAAATATATATATTTGTTTAATAGAAGAAGAATTACTTTTTTGAATGTTAATTATGTAATGACTGCTACTTAACTTTTTAATTTGATAAATGTAATATTTATGAATTTTTTTTTTATTCGTTTGCTGTGAATATATATATATAAATAATAAAAAACTTTTATGAGGGGAGTCCTAATTTTTTTTATTTCGTAGAAGTCTGTTTTAAGCAACTTTTGTAAATATTAACTTTATTTGTATTAGTTTTTATGATTTGGTCGTTCCAACTACCATTTAAAGTTTCTTATGTAAATATTATGACTTTTTAGAACAACGTGCTTGAGCTGTGGTCGCTTTTTGACTTTCTCATGCCCGGCTTTCTTGGTTTCTTTATTTTTTTTGAACTTTTTATCATTTATTTTTACTTTGAAAAACGAATTGTCATTTATTAAAAAAATATATTAAAGGCATAAAGTTTAAGTATTGTACGGCAAAGTTTTAAGTTAGTTTTAAGGTTGGACAAGAATTTAGTAAAAAAAAAATTGTTACCTTTCAAAATTTTGATAAAGAAGCTTAATTATTTATATCGTGTAGAAATAATAATATAATATAGTTTTCTTTATAAAAATTACTAAGCTAAATGATAGAACTATTTATGTAATAATATAATCAAAATTTATAAATATATGTTATTATATAAAGTTAATATCTTTTTTTAAAAAAAATCATATGAAGTATATTCAAGTATCATATTTTTACTAACAAAAAATTGGAAGTTTTACCTACGAACACTATTTTTTATAGCGAAGTGAGAGTTGTAGGTGTTTGCATATATAATTTTAATAAGTCGCACGAAATTAAGTATTATAATATTTTAATATAAACATAAAAGTAGTTTTTTTTGTAAAGTAAAACGAGATATACATACGTATATATATTTAATATACTTTACTTTTCCTAGTTAACTTTTACGTTAGAATTTACTTAATAATACTTTAAATATAAAATTGATGTTTTGTTGTTAATATTATTTATGTAAAGGAGCTTATAAACTCAATACTGCTTCCTAAACTATTATGAACCTGTTTTTCAAATAAATTTTTTTTTACTGATACTACATTAATATACTTTTAATCTTATTTTTGTATAATATAAAATTTTTATTATTATAAAGTTTCTTTTTATTTTAGCGACTACTGTTTATCCTTTTACTTATTTATAATAATATAAAATAAAAAATTATATTTCTCAATTTTTTTTGTTTAATACTAATATTTTCCAGGCTTTTAAACAGATAACAGATAATCATTAAATATTTATATAATTATTGTATTTTCATATTTTTATCGTATATTTTATACTTTTTTATTTTTTTTTTTTATTTTTATGATTGTTTTTAATATTTATTTTTTATAATGGTAGGCACTGAGCGTCAGTTTTATGAAAAATATGAAAAGCCCATAATGCATAAAGGAGAGGAGAAGCCATCGACACCCAAAAATGATGAAGTTTATATATACTATATAAATACATTAATTTTACATTG
Source organism: Zophobas morio (assembly GCF_036711695.1). Lineage (NCBI taxonomy): Eukaryota > Metazoa > Arthropoda > Insecta > Coleoptera > Tenebrionidae > Zophobas > Zophobas morio. The sequence continues at coordinate 32,433 of NW_026972623.1, forward strand.
AAATCCAAATCAACAATTTTCACAGTATTATTATCTTAAATAATAGGTTTACCTTTTTTTATTTATTCTTAATTTTCTTTAATATTCAAATACTGTGAAATAATACTTTCGTTATTATTTCTTTATTTAGACTGCCATGCTGGCTCTTGAGAATCTTCACCGCCAAGTTTTGCCTTTCATACTGCGACGTGTCAAAGAAGATGTTTTGAAAGTTATTTTTATGTGCATATTATTACTTTGACTGTTTTATTTTCCTCATTGGTTGTTTGTAAGGAATTTACCAATATTACTGGTTTATATATATATATATATAGCCCTAACTTGGTTAATTTTCACGTTACTAATTATCTTCTGTAAGGATCTACCTCCTAAGATCATTCAAGATTATTATTGCCAGCTTAGTCCACTTCAGGTATTATTTATGTTACGCTTATAAAAGTTTTAAGTTTAGACAAACCTTTTTTAGGCTTCTCTGTACGATGAGTTCTCAAAAACTTTGCTTGGTGACGAACTTCGATCCGCAGCGTGGTCTCTGCAAGACGGTCAGACTCCCGCCAAAAAGTACTGCGAATTTTGTATTAATACTAATAGTTTCACTCTATTCTTTTTTAAGAAGTTCATCTTCAGAAGAGGCTTCTGTCCATATATTTCAAGCATTGCAATACTTACGCAAACTTTGCTCGCATCCGAAGTTAGTTCTCACCAATAAGCATCCAGGTAGTGGATGATATGACCAATTATAAAATGCAAAGGCACATCAACCTTTTTTTTTGTAGAATATTTAAAGTTGCAATCAGAAAATGTTAATATTAATAGTATCGAGCATTCACCCAAACTTGTTGCCTTAAAGTAATTTAACATTATTATTATTGCTATATAAAATATTAATATTGTTAGTTTGCTACTGTTTCTGTAATCATGCTAACACTGTTTTCAGTGTTCATTTTCACCTTTTTTTATTGGTGTATACAGAAACAAAGAATTTGTATATTTTGCTTTTTAAATTTAAAGCTGAATATATATTTTTTTTAAGATGAAAGTTATTGTAACATTTATTCTCTTCTATTATTAATAGAAAAAAAGATACTATTGTGCAACTTAAAAGGCATAATTTTTTTGTTTACAATTAACATATATTTTTATGTAATTACAATTTGTTGGATATGTAAGTTTGTATTTAACTATTAATTATTAACGTTTTTTGTGATTGTTAAATTGTTTTTACAGCTCTTAAAATAACTTTTTAAAACTAGTTTCTATCATTTTATTATAGGAAACGTTAGATACTATTTAAGACTCAAGCGTAGGCTATTAAAGTATATATTTGACATTGTGATAATTTTTATGGTAGGCGCTAGAGACCATTATACCCTTTAAACTATGTAATTTTTATTACTTTTATAATTAAGTTAAACTATTAGAAGTATTAAAAAAATTTGATTAATGTATATTTATGAATTATTATAAATATCTTATATGCTATATTTTAATTTTTTGTTATAGCTGAATTAAGACATTTATTAAATTATAAAGCTAATCTCTAGTGTTTCCTAAAAGTTTCTGAATATAATCTATTAAAATGTAAAATTTACTGCGAGTCTGTGCGTACTTATAAATATAATGAAATTCAGGCAGTTGTTAAACGATTGTGGCATTGGCGTGGATTCCGGGCAGGAGGACACCAGCCTGTCTACGGTAACCAATCATCGCGTTTTAATATTTTGTCAGGTAAATACTTCTGTTATATTATTTTTAAATATTTTTATCTTAAGTTCTTCTAATATTTTAAAGAAGACTTAGTATTAATGTCTATTACGATTTATTATAAATACAAATAAAATTCCTAAACTTTATCTTCTTTTACTTGAATTCAATTGTATAAATTATTATGTTTCTATTATAATTTTCATTTTTATTAATTATTATATTTTTTATTTCATTATTATTATTTTCATTACTGCTTAGCTTAAAGCGATGCTTGATATTATTGAAACGGACTGTCTTGCCTCCTTTATGCCTCAAGTCACTTACTTGCGTCTGGACGGTGATATCTATTTCTGATTTACATATTATAATTTATATCTCATTCCTTGGCTTTTTTAGTTTATTTATTAAACTATTTTTTTTGTTTCTGATGATAACTTTATATTATCAATTTTTTTATTATAATATTTATATCTCATTTTTTAATTTAATTAATATAATTTTAAATGCTGAAATTTAATATACTATTTTTAATACTAATTTATTTTTCCATCTTTTCTTTTATTTATTGCTAAAATTATTTTAGCATTCCTATTATTTTCTTGTTAACTTTTTAGAGGTTTTAATGATATACTCCAAATTTATAATACTATAAATTATGTTTTAATATTCTTTTTATTGATATGTAGGAAATACGGAACTCTCGAAGCGTCATGAAATAGTACAGAAGTTTAATTGTGATCCCACCATCGATTTGCTTTTGTTAACCACACATATTGGCGGATTGGGTCTAAATTTGGTTATGATTATCCTTATTATTATTATTATTAAATGAACTGAAGTTTATAAATGTAAGTAGTCATGTTACAATGGAAATATAATTTGATTATTACCATATTAATATAAAATAACCAGTATTTATAAAATATATATATATATATATAAATTGATTGGAAGTGAATGGTAATTTTGATAAACGATAAGCTGTTCTATAGAAAAGTAAACAAGTTGATATTTTGGAAAAACTGAGTATTTTGCTTATTCGATTCTTTTTATCCTATTTAAGTTTTAATATTTTGGTAGAGAAGAGCATTTTTTGTTATAAAGTTTTTCTATTTTTTTTTGTATGGAGCAAGTTGACTAAATTTTTAAATCAGAATGAAAAATGTTATGAATTTTGTTTACTTTTAGTTTTAGTATTGTGTTTTAATTTTTTATAATTACTATTATTTTTACATGAAACTGTAAACTAATTTATTAACTTCATACAATATTTTCTTATTATAAAATAACTAATAAGCGAAAGTCCAAACTGTAATTTTATTGTGAAATTATAGACATTAACTTTTTATTTTATTAAGGATTATTAATTATTTAAGGATAATATTTTTCTTTAACATAATTTATTTTTTTAAAGATAGTATTGAAAGTATTAAGCTGAAAAACTTTAAAAAAATTTGTTCGAGTTTTTTTAAAGGCTTCTAGAATTTTTATTTTTTACGTAACTATTAGGATTTTTTTTATTGTGATTTACGTTTTGTTATGTGAATGAAACTCATAGCCATCTTTTATTTTCTTTTTTTTATAGTTTATTACTTACTAAAGCTTCTTTTTTCTACACGCAAAATTTCTTATACTTGTTATGTTGGCAGACGGGAGCCGACACCGTTATATTTATGGAACATGACTGGAATCCCATGAAAGATTTGCAAGCAATGGACCGAGCTCACCGCATTGGACAAAAAAAGGTTTAATAACTAAATAATATATATATTTTTTTCATAGTTGAAGGAACTTGTATAACGTAACTAATTGTTATAATTTTTTTTAAAGCTTTGAACCTCTGTATACTTCATTTAAGGATCACACTGTTAAAACTTTTTTCGTTAATTGTACTTAATACTCAATTTTGAGATGAAATACTAATTATGCTTAGACTTTTATTTTAAAGAAACTTTCCGTTATTATTTTAACAATTCAATAGCGTTACTTTAAACGATTCAAAAAGTTTATATCAGTTCTATAACTTTTATTGTTTTTTGTGCCTCTTTTTCTTAATTTTATTATTTTAATTTCAGGTTGTGAATGTTTATCGCTTTATAATGAAAAACACTCTTGAAGAGAAGATCATGGGCCTTCAGAAATTCAAGTTAAATCTCGCCAACACCGTAATATCCACCGAAAATGCGTCTTTGCAGGGCTTGAATACTACTCAGTTGCTGGATCTTTTGGGTGACGAGGTTAGGCATAAATAAAGATCTCAGCATTCTTGAAATTGCTGTGAGTAGACTGTATGCGCTTAAGTTTGTTAAAAATTTCAGAGTTTAATTTCGAAAGTTTGTTAGAATGGTTTTTGGAGAGGATATAATTTTTTATGAACACAGAAAATTTAACATCTTCAAAAGAATTACAATAGTTATAGAGTTTAAATAAAAATTGAATAGTAAATTATAGGAATTAGTTTAATTATAAATTAAAGAAACATAATTTCTGGTGCGTTGCTTTTTTTATAGTGTAAAGTTAGGAATTTTTGATGTTAAAGCCGTTTTTAAATGTTATTTAAATTATATTAAATTTTTATTAAATCAGTTGCAGCAATTATTTTAAGACGAAAATATACTTTTTTTTTAACCCCTTTACGTTAAGAACTTCTGCTCATTTAAACTACTTTCGTCTTTGATTTTTAAAAAATTTACGTTAACCTTTATATAAATTAAGCACTACTTAAGAAGAGAGAACCCCCCCAACCAGATTTTGATACAATCTATAACTTCTATTTTTTTAATATATATTTTCATATATATTTAAGCTTTCAAAATTTGTAAGTTTAATTTATCTAAACAGAAAAAATCCAAAGCATCGTCAAAATCCAATTCAGAGTCAAAGCAAAATTTAAGAGAAGTCGTAGAACAGTTAAGCGATTTATGGGAACAGTCGCAATACGACGAAGAATATAATTTAGATTCCTTTCTGGAAAAACTTTCATAAAGAATCTGTTGACCCTCTTTATTTTTATTACTTTCAAAGAATTATTTTAATTTTTAGTTGAAAATAAATTTTGCAATTTTAAAATAAATTGACTTAAGTAGAAGGTAAATATATTTTTTTGAATTAACCAAAAAGGAAAACTTGGAAATTTTTTTTAAAAAAAGTAACTCTAATTTAGAACTTTTAACTAGTCGCATTAATATAAATATCAAAAAATTAAATATTAATCTTCAAATTGTATAGTATCTCGTTTTTTTAAGGTTTCTAGCTTTTTCTACCTCCGAATATTGAACTTTGTTTTGTTTTTAATAAAAAATTTACCTCGAAATTTTTATGAGCAATTTAGTAGAACTTATATAGTAATTTTAACTTTATTTTTCTTAAGTTTGATATATATATATATATATATATACTTTTAGTTAGTTGTTTTTCTTTAACACTTTTATTTTTAATTTTCTTTTCATATACAATGATAGTTTTTAGTACAATGCTACGATACTGCGCTTTTGATTAAAGAAACTATTTTAGTTGGTAAATATTAAGCTATACCGCTGTTACTAATTACTTATATATGAAAGCAATTATGCCTGGCAAAAAAATAGTTTACTTATTTCGTTTGAGATGAAGCTTCCCTGTTGAAAAAAAGGATTAAAACATTTGCGCTAAGCAGGTTTTAAATAGTCTTAGTATATTCTTAACAACAATTATTAAAAATTCACTTTAGAATTTTAAATTCTTTTACGTTAACTATTCTTGTGGTAGTCCTACACTACCGTTTTGTAGGCTGTAGAAGTCTTTTTAATGACTTTCTTAAAGTAAGCCTTTTCTATAAGCAAACTGAGATTAACAATTTGAACAATACCACTAGACTCGCCCAACTCTCATTTTCGCCATTCTTTTGCTAGTGATTGTAATTGAGATATGTCAATCTCCGACCATAACTAGCAGTGCACAGTTTAGTAACTTAGAAAAAATTTTCAAGTTAAGCATTTGACTCACTGCGTTCTGGGGACACTACCATTGTGAAATGCGAATCATATCAACTTACTTTTACAAATATAAAAACCAAGTTTATTCATTTTTAAAAATCAGATTAATTAAAGATATCAAAACAGGATTAATTCAAAAAATAATGCTTGACGTTCCCACCGTTAAAAGCTTTAAACTCATAGTAAAAAGAAGTTTTTAGTCAGAATTGTTTTATAAATTTTTTATGTTTGCTAAAAAACCTTGCACTTTTTCAATAAAAACGCAAATGTCTTTTTTTTTATTAATCCCCAAACATGCTCCGGTAAGCAGTAAAAAGTCGCCGTGTAAATTTAAAAAGTATAATTTTCTTTAAAAAAAAAGTAAAGTAGTAAATAGCTTTAATTTCTATCTAAAAATTGATGTGGTTTTCCTAAAACTGAGCTGCACACCGCACTGAATTTGCGATTTGCCATGTCCCACTTGAGCATGTCACACTTTATACACAGCAATATTTATGAGCTCCGTGTAAGAGCTTCACTTCTTTCATAATTAAACTTCCTTTTTAGGCATTAAAGTAGACTTACTAAATTTTGTGGAAGCAAATTAAGTAGTCCGTCCAATTCCTAAAGTTTTAAAACTTACAAATTGAAAAAAATTATTTATAACATTAAAAAAAATAGAATATAAATGTAACTTTGGCCTATATAACTAGTGAAAAAATTAATTTATAATTTATGTTAAGTTCGCAGAAATAAATTTTTAAATCAGCAATAAGTATAGAAACGAAAATAAATTAAAAAAAAAATTAGTCACCGAGTATTAGATTCTACGAGCGTTCACAAGCCGCGGATAGATCAGCTTCTCAAAAAGAATAAATCAGAATTTAAATTAAAAAAGTGAAATTCCAATTAAAATTTTCAAAGTAAATGAAATTTTATAAAAGTACAATACAAAGAGAAAACCATGAGAAATACGTGTAAATAAATAAAGTAAAAATGTTTTATAACAGAATTAAACAAAAATTTCCTGTAGAGCTGCAAAAATGATTCTTTTATTAGTAACTGTTTTATTTTTTAATAAAATATTAAAATACTATCACAATAACAATTCAACGCGTAAAGAACCTTCAATTTTAGTTTTTTATACTAATATTGCGAATAAAAATTGCCTTAACATAAACTCAAAAAAAAATAATGAGTTCACAATACAAAAAAATTCTAAGTTAGATAAAGTAAACAAAATAATTACTTTATATACTTTTTAGTTATATTAAAAAATCTTAATCGAATTACATAAAAACAGAGTTGATATGAATTTCATAAACAGAAAAAAATAAAAATAGAAAATATAATGTATAATATAAAATTAATTAGTTATTGTTATAAACAGATCCTCAATAATAGCGGATTCATAAAAGTTATAAAAGATATAATTAAAATAATTCATACAAATTTAAATCAATTTTTCTGTTAAAATAAATAAAAAACTTTAAAAAAAATTGAAAGCAAATAAATAATTCAAATAAATTGTAATTAAATTAGATTTAATATTTATTAAAAAAAAATTAAAAATGAGTTTATATTAACTTAAAAGCAAAAATATAAAAGTTAAAATTAGTATTTTTATTCAAATTTTCTAAAATTTGTTTACACGAAATAAAATTCTCTCTTATTAAATTTAAATAATTAATACAACCAAGTTTTATTGAATAATTCCAATCAGTAATCTTAAAAAACTCAATATTCTACAGTGCGACAAAAAATTAAATATATAACCCAAAGTAAAATTATTTTTAATGCATATTAATAATATTCAATTCAGAAAGAGAGTTTAATTAATAAAAATGAAATTTCACCAATTTTAAAAATTGGAAATTTTAATATTAAAAAATTTTATGTAAGCTATTATCAAAAAATAGCATAATATAAAAATGATAAACTCCAAAATATATATATAAATTTTTAAACATTAAAATAATTATGATAAATAAATAATCTAAATGCTAAATAAATTTATAAAATTTATGAAATTAAAAACAATAAACTCCAATGATATAATAAAAATAATTACCATTTTAATATAATAATCGAAAGTTTATTTAAGTAAAATAATACTTTACTAATACATTCGGTAATTGATTTACTTTTAAAAAGTTCAAGAGCAGCGCTCTCCTCTCTTTGTCGTATCGAATATTTTATTATATTATTATTAATGTTGCTATTAGTTTATCAATATTTACTTATTTAGTTAGTTTATTATACTAACTTTTTAAAGCTTCTTTATTAATTTATTATAATAAAAAAAGTAATATTAATATCACCTTTATGTTATTATTAATATGACTGTGCTCATTATAAACTTTTTAAAAAACCTCTAATATATTTTTTATAAAACTTTTAATAACATAAGCTTCAAGTAATGCGACCAACTCGCTTATGGAAGGCGTGCTAAAAAAATATCTTTTTATAGTTTACTTTTTATGTTATATATATAATAACAATAATAATAAATATAATAAAACATAATAATATATATATATATAATAAATATTTATAATAAAAAGATAAACTCTGGAACTTGAATATTTCGAATCGGCACAGCATCCGGCTCAGTGATGACCGAGAAAGCTTATAATTACGAATATATAATAATAATGTTATAAAAAATAATAAAGAAATGTAGTGAAATAAGAATATATAATAATAAAAATAAATGTAAATAAAACTATAAGTAATAACAATACTAATGATAGACATGGAATATAAATAAACAAATATAAAAATAAATTATATTTTAACTAATAAAAAACCACGGCGGACTCAGAGGAAACCATATAGTTATACTGCGCGCAATCGGACACAAGAAGCGCGAGGGTCGTTGGGTTTCCGAAGCGCGCAGCATGAGGAAACGATGAAGAATGCTTCCTTAAAAGTAGTTATATTAAAAGTAAAAGTTTAATGTGAGGTATAATGACCACTAATAAATATCACTTTTACTACTAACAAGGTTATAAAACATTTATATCTAATGTAATTTAAAAAAGAATATTGAAGATGTTTAACAAGTGAATAATTAATAAGCGTGTTTCATATTAAAAAGGAACCAAAAAAATTATTTGATCATTTATAAAATAAACCAATCAAATAATAAAAAGTAAAATTATGAAAATAACAAGAACCAATGCTTTCCGACTCAATACGATAAAGTTTCGCCAATGCGTGAACAAACCGGCGTTTCACGGCATTAATGGAAAGTAGAGAGCGAGCAACTATGTAAAATAATATTTTATTATTAGCAAAGCAATTATCATATAATATCCCTCTCAATACTTTTAATGCGCTAAAATATATAGAAAAATATAACAATGCATAATATCCCACTAAAAATTAAGAAGAACTAAGAAAGTATACTTAATAAATAAAATGTAAAAAACTTTTCAGGTTTCTTAAAAAATTTCTAACCGGAGTGCCAATCCCTACAGATTTTTATATAACTTTTCAGCGACATGAATGGCTAACTGGCAGTCAAGGTGTTCAACTTTGTATAATAATTGGTACTATTGAACAGCTTACCACAAATTAATTTTGAGCGCAAATTGTATTTACCAAAAAAATTACACCAAAAAGTGATTAAGTTTTAGTCACATGCTTTCGTTTTATTAATATGTAAAAGCGTTTATTAGCATAAAAATAATAATCATAATTTTTGATTTTGTTCGCCAATAAAATCTCATATAAAATACATTTTTCGCCAACGGATATACCTTTTTGTCACTGATTGCAGAAAAGTTTAACCAATTCTCTTAAGTAAAGTTCAATTTTCTTAACATAAGCTAAGTTTTTTTTAGCATAAGATAACAGTTCTAATGAGAAAGTCGGTCTATCAAACGGTAATAATTATTATAGTAATTAGTAAAAAAATAAATAAATAAAAACCTTATAGCAGTAACAAGGGCGCCCCATTTGCGCCAAACGCAGCGTTCTAACACTCGTTTCTTTCCTTTTTTCACAATCCTGATCGCACGCAAGAAACTCAGTTAAATAAGTGTAAAAAAATTACTGCTGCAAGAAAATGTTTCACTTAAGTTTCCTATATGTATAATTATTTTATTAGAAAAAATAACAACTATAACATATAATAAAAGAATATTATATACTATAAAGTAAAGCTAACCGCATCGGCATTTTTTTAACTCCGGATGATCGCAGGAAACCGTACACGGACCCCACTATCGGCACGGCGCTTGGCAAGGATGGCCACTCTCTAAGCGTAGTAGATATACAATAATTATTATTATAGTAATAGGGTCAGCGTGACAAACCAGTTAAAAGTTTTTAAAAACATTTTTGTCGGCAGGCCAGAAAAATACCAGAAGCGCATGGCGGCGGTGACATAACTCCTGCAGCGATGGCCACATGCTAAGGGTTTGCCACAAGAGACAGACACTACGCGGCATGGGACCTTATAGAGTTTTAGTTTAGTATAAACATGTAGTGTTTATAAATAAAACCTTTAATGTCATCTCGTGGCTACTAGAACATTCTTTTCCAGTCAAAACTATTTTATAAGGATAATAACAATAATACTTTCAGTACTAACAATAACCTGCCTACCTGTGCAAGGAGAACAATTTTTATCGTTATGACAAAAAGGCAAGGGAGTGTGGCCGCACGCGTGTCCCCTCGAACATAATTGAGTACAAACAGGAAGCGTGAGCCTATTTTATAAGAGATTCACTAATAGAACTGTACATTAATTAAATAAAATATAACCCCGCATGGAACATGTGGATATATAACGGAAGCACCGCATTTGCGATGTAATCCTTCAAAGCTAACGTGATAGCATTTCTCACAATAAACCTCAAATTATAACTATAATAATAATAGTAATGGGACTAAAAAAACCTTTGTGACATTTATCTTGACATTTGTGGCGACCGCAAGACAACAGTTTGCCAAATTTTATAGGGCATTCACCCGCTTTAAATAAAAAGAAATAAAATTATTTTATAAATAAATTAATTTTATTCAATTTTAAAAAAAAGGCAGTATATATAAATGCGAACAGTCTGAGGAGTTGGACAGCATTTCGTTTGGCATTGGGACGGCCGCACTCCCGCAGTTGCTTGCGATCCCGATTACACATGAAGTTGGCTTTCGCAGGTGAAAAATGTCTGGCTCGGGAAGAGGAAGATCATTGGTTAACTATGACCTATAACAATAGTAATAATAACCATAATAATATTAATAATAAAAAGGATGCCTCCGAGCACGTAACTTTTAGATTCTGCTCTGCAGCGGCAGGCGCACAAAACTTGAGATAAGCAAGGCGGGAAGGGCCCTTTATGACACTTGTATAAACAGCGATATTCCAAAATTTTCACTGCAGAATTAGTATGTGAGCCAGAATATCTTTTTTCCCTACTATTTACATAAAAACTACTGACGTGTAATTACCAATAATACCAGTGCCGCTTTCTAAAAAGCGATAAACAAGAATGCAACTTGTTGCAAGTCAAACAACATTACTAAGAACTTCATACAAACAAGATTTTCAAACAATCTGCAACTCTTTTAGTGTTAAAGATCCGCAATAGCAATTAGTCAAAAGAGAAGGTCAAAAAGGGCATAACTGCGTGACACCTTTTTTGCAACTATAGCGACCTCAGGAAAGCGGTCGTTCGCATAAGCTTTCGCAAGAGTAAGTAGTTTGGCGATCTATAAGATCTAAATTTGAAAAAAGATCTAGAGCTTCGTGGAGAGCTCCCACCAAAGCAAATAGTTGCGTGAATTTTACCACCTTGAAAGGCAAAAACAGATTGGAAGTCTACAACTTCATAAGGAGGACTACTATTTAGTATTAGTAAACTTAACCTGAAACTATTTTTAAATTAAAAATTTCAAGTAATAAATGCGGTTATAAGAGATTTTATAATATAAACAATAGAGTTAAGATACTTCCAATACTGTGGCAAAGTTCTTTACTTCTGTGCTTTGAACAATTTAATAATTTTCCCCAAAGTAAATTGCATTAAAACCTTTTGACAACAACGCCACAGTTTACTTTACTACTCTTCTTGCGGTAAAGGCTGTAATGAGTGGCATAGAAGCAACAAAGAGGGCAGGGACCTTATAATAAACTAAGGACAAAGAGCAATCTGAAAAGGTAATATGCACACACCAGGATGGCAAAAAGAACGCAGTTATGCTAACGAGTCATAACTTCCGTATCAAAGCAACCAGTGTGAAGTTCAGCAACTGAAAAACTTTCGGCAACAAACTAAAAGAAGCGGAGAATTCATATAAAAAATAAAAAGAAAGAGGTAGCCCAAACTTTTGACTCAAGAATGTGGCGTAGAATAAGGATCCCATAAGGAGCTTTTCCTTTACGGCAAAAGCGATGATAATCTTGACAACAGGTACAGCGCCAGATGTAGTTTTATTAAACATAGAAATTTTCTCAGTAGCTGAAGACGCTGACGCCCATTTTTTAAAACAACAAATGCAGCATAATATAACATCTTTTACAGTAACAGATGGTATCTTTTCTCTTTTAATCCCTAAACATATGCTACACTCATACATCTGGGGAGTTAATGTACTAGTTAACTCAGTGACGAAGGTCCCAGTATATAAATTTTTATTAGCTTCCAGTAAGCCATTTACATCTAAGATATTATTAATATTAAGTTAAAAAGTTTTATTGATATAAATAAGTTTTTTGTCATAATACTTATTACTCTTATTATTATTATTATTAGTACTATTCTTATATCTTATAAAACCTTCACGGTAACTAAAGTGAAAGTTAGCTGTAACATTAGATTTTTTATTTTTTTTTTTTTGTTCAGCATTATTTTTCGTTTGAGTGCTTAAAATTTCCAAGTCAATAATATTCTTCTTAGGAAAAAAGGGGAGGCGGTGTTAATAAGGTGAGAAAACGTCTTTATTCTTGACTTCTTTTCCTTCGGCCAAGAGTTGTATTTGTTCGTAACTCCAACAAATATATCCTTTTTTAATTTCATCTCCAATATTGCTGTCCTTAAAATTTTTTCTATCAAATAGTTTTTGAAATGGTCTTTTAAGCAACTTTAAAAAAAGTAATGTTTTCTAGAGAACAAACAATGAGTAAAAGTTTTCCATCCTTCTTGAACCCCATTTTTGAAATAAGTGACTTTGTTTTTCGATTTATTATTTATATTATGCGTCTGGATTAAAGTTAGTGATTCAAAACTTGTGGAAGCAGAAATTAGTTGAAAGTCCTCTTGGCGTTCATTTAAAACGGGAATCATAGAACTCAAAACAAGATCACTAAAATAACAACCGTGCAATTAGCCTTTTTAACATTAAGCGACGCAGTAACATCCGTTATTCCCCTCTCTTATGTGGGCATTATAGAATTGGAGCTTTCGTTTTACGAGAGGGCGCTGTTGACAACATCGTGAACTATTTTAACAAGGTCCAATTCAAGCTTATTAAAGTTTACTGTCATATTTAAAGAGAGCGAGTATCGGTCTTTTCCTCAGCAGCAAAAGGGGTTTTTCCATAGGTTGTTAAAGGCGGCACATCAGTTTTATAAATTGATGACGACTATAAGTTTTTCGCTATTTTATCCAAGGGGATTATCAGATGTATGTAACAATCACACTTTTAAGTCCCATAGATTATTATAAAAACGTCTGAGTGTCTTTTTTTAAATATTACTACACTATCGGGAAGGTATAAGTTGGGTATAAGTTTGAGTATATACATTTTACTAACAATCTTTTTAGAAGATATTTTATGTTAACTAAAAAAGTTGTATTAAAAGCTGGAAGGCGTCGTTTCTTGGTTGTAATAGCTGACAGTGAGGTAACTATTACTTTTCAAGTGGTAAAATCGTTAATTTATTTTGAATCTCTGAAATGGGATATTTAAAAGTCGGTAGATTATCATTCAAGCAATTTTTAAAGGGTTCCAATTGGTAAAATTTTTAGGCAAACGATTTGAATATGGGAGAATCTTCTCCATTTCGAGCAAAATAAGGTTAAGGTCATAAGAAAGTTCGAGCAGAACAGAGAGTAAAGCAGGAAAAGATATATTTTTGAGTATCATTATGTTAAGGACATCTCTTGTGTTCAAATTCGAAAAGTGTGTAGGTTCTATTTGATTGAAAACGATGGCTCCATTATGTGAAGTCCAGTCTTTGAGAATCAAGCCTTTTGGATCATCTCATTTACTGTTCCCATGTGGATGCTTACACTTAAGATCACTCCACCAACAGTGTCGGTTCTGGCCCAGTTACATTGCCTAGCTCTATCTGACGTAGAGTCATACCTGAAGCTTATAAGCTGTGACAATTATAATTCGGCCCTGTTAGTTTTTTAAATTTAATTAATGAATGGGGGATAGTCTGCTAATGAGTATTGCTACCACCCCATCCGCCATTTTTACGGTCATTCCTGTACACAATATAATTAGGTATGGAAAATTATGTTTCCACCCTTGAGATGAGTTTCCGATAGTAGAAGTATATCAGTATAGTACTTAGTGGCGTTATTAACTCGCTTAATTCATCTTTCCTTTCTCGAATTCAATTGGCAGTCCAAGGTAATAATCTAAGTTTTCTAATAACTTCATCATTAATTGCAGTTAAGGTTATTAAAAAGATTATTAATGGCTTTGGCTAACGAAATAACCAGATAAACATAAAGTTTTTTCAAATTTGCGTATAAACGCCCTGGTGTAATTGACTCCACCACTTTTAGTAGAACTGTTTTCAAATTTTCTCTTCCTAAGAGGCGCATTTTTAGAACAAAAAATACAACCATGATAACTGGAGGTATATTGCTCACCGCAATTAGCGTATTTAGAAAACTGGCCCCTTTCCTTTATGCAAAGCCTGGTGTCATGAGACTCACCACATTTTACACGTCTGAAAATTGAAGTACAAAATTGATCAGTGAGCCCGTATAACTGGCATCGAAAGCACTAACCATTTTCTCCCGTTTTCTTAAAAAGGTTCCACAGTAATCGAATAAATTATATATCCTTTGTATCATAAACTCTTCCCGATTCTGAATTAGGGAATTTTTTTTATCAAATATTCGCATTTTAATTACTCCTCTCGGGTGGCACCCTTGAAATCAATTTGTTTTAATATCTTCAATGTCCATTTTATTAAAACAACCTCGAACTACAAATGTGTTTTTTTCTGGAGGGTAGGCACTTACTAACATTCTAAATCCATTTCCGAGGGGAAGCAAGCCCTAATTCCTCGAGCTACATCTTTTGCAACAGTTATGAAAACATTGTCCCTTTAATTAGTAATGATATGATCTGCGATTCACTTTATTTCTCATTGTAATAGGAGGTATTCTAGAAATTCCCTTATTAATTACCTGTATTTTTAGTGTTAGTATTATTATTTGTAATGACTACTATTGCCAATATTATAATTACTGTTTTTTCACTACTACTTCCTTTAACACCAATATATTACAGCCCTTACATATTTTATTCTTACTTTTTAAAACTATTAACATTGCTATTATTGTCTTTGTTAGTAAAGACTTGTTAGGCACACAATCACCAGTGTTTCGTTTGGCATGCTGATTTCTGCTTAAATATATTCCTTGTGATCCTGTGCCTCGTTAAGAAGTTGGAGAGAGGCGTAAGCATAAGATCTAAGCGCCTTGGCACTTATCTTTCCTGAAGACTTTTTTCGTTTTATTGAAATAGTTTTACCGGAATTTTTTTTTCATTCTCACATAACTTAGCTTTCATAGGGTTGAGTTCTTTGTTTAAGCTTTCATTAATACATATAAGGTGGTTCATAATCTTTAGTGGATCGGCACCCATAAGAGAGTAACTTAAATCAGTTGACTTTAGATTTAGTTGCAATAGAGAAATTTAGACAAATATAAGTTAAGTGAAAGAATAAAGGTATATATACTAGGTATATGTGGGTATAGAGAGTGATATATAAGAAAACTACTATGTGTATATAAATGTATTTTTAACATGTATATGAAAATAAGCAAAGTATTTTAGGCAAATTATTAGCAAAAAGTAGAAGAGCACAAGCCATCTCTAGGTCGTAACTTAATTTTTCAAGGCGGTAGACTTAGTTCTCCTACTATTCTATAGATACTTATATGCGTTTTACTATATACTAGTTGTTAAGGATAATTGGTGCTAACTATGCAGGTGCTCGTACCCTCGTACTATATTATGCCATGTGCGACAGCTACTTGGCTCGTTTCTTCATATACCACATGTTCTTTATACCATGCGCCTTTACCACGCGATAAGTTACATGCCATTCGCTCATGTTACTTTTCTGTCTCACATTTTCGATACTTGTATTCTACTTTGCCAAAAGTTAATAACTACCTCTTATTTACGGGGCTACAGAAGGGTCGCTCTTTTCCCCTTTTTATTCGGTATTTAGTAATTCGTGGAAATCAATTCTTCATAAATTTACAAATCCTAGGCACTACTTTTATAACAGAGAAGACTATTTTATAATATAAGGGGTAAGAGGGACTTTTATAACACTGTCAATACGCTTAGTTCCGAGAAATGTCCCATCCTCTACTGCTATGAAATTTATTGTAAAGAGCCCTAATTAAAAAGGAGTAATAACTTAAAGCGAATATCGGATTCATAAGGCATAGAGAAAAGGTTAAGTAATATACTATTAAACTTCAAAGTTTTTAAAACTATACTTTTACTAGTTTTTAATTCGTTTAGAGACGGTTTTGACAGTTGTAGATTTACAAAGAAGTCAAACTTATGCGTTCCTTAAAGTATTCTTTTATAACGATAGTTAGTTGGTTTTTATCTGAATATCTTAATGAAAAATTATAAACGAATTGATAGCGATAATATCATTATAACTCTATAGAAAAGTATATATTCACAACTTTCAATGATGCTAAGCTTTCCAGTTTGAAAAACCAAAGAAATAAAAGACCAAAAAAAAACTTAACAAACTTTAATTTATTTATATTAAGCTACAGTTAAAAACTTTACTAGTAATATCAGGAGACTTAACGCTGTCTTTCTATATCAAATTTCACCTTACAATATGACACGGCTGCGGGAATACCTTCGTTCAAAAAGTTTTAAATTGCAATTTGATAATTTTCTTTGCAATTTTCATCATAGTAATAAAATTAATTAAATTTTTGTTAAATACTTCTGTGTAAACATATGTCAATTTTTTACCTATCTCGAAAATATAAAACTTGGAGTTTCCCATGCGCTATATTGGAAAAATTTTAAAAAACTTTAAAAAATAGAACAGGAAAATTATTTTAAACCATACTGAAGCTTAAGCGATTATTAGAAAGATAATCAATAACTCTTGGTATATAATATATTTCTCAATTTGAGCGCAAGCTCCAAATTGCTAAGTATTCAATGTGTACTTACATAACTTAGGTGTTTCGGGTTAGTTTTCGACAACGTGAAGGGACGCCCTTTAAGAAAAAAAGTGTGAAAATTATAAGATTCATCCAAGATAACGTGGTTGCGAACAACATTATGTAATTAGGTTAAAATTGTAATCTGCTAAAAAAAAGTTTCCCCTACCCTTATGTAGTATTTTTTTTTTACATTTTTATGGTTAATAATGACCCCCAGATACCTCGCCTAGAACCACCAGGGGTCATCGCCGGTAAGGATGCAGAGCGCCTCTTCCTAAAAAAAAAGACCTTTGTTCTCTTCCGCGTTAATAGTAATTGTTTAACGGGGACACCAGTTTGCAAGCGTCAATGGATGATATTTCAGATGCTAGCGCTATATGGCAGGCGACATTGACGAGGAGTAAATCGCCGTATCACCCGCATGAAAGGCAATCTGTGTGTGAGGGCTTCCAGGCTGTGGCAAATTTCTTTTTTTCTAAAGTATATTATATAAATTTTATATTTATAAAAATCGGGAAATCCCTGCTGTTATAAGATTTAAGGTTGAGTGCGCCTTGCCCGCACGTGTATTGAAAATGCAGTCCTGAAGGTAAAATTTATTCAAATTATTTTGAAAGGCACAGTAGGGAAGTCTATGGCGCGCATTTTGAGCAAGTCTTAGTGGTAACTGCTGTATGCAACATTTTGTCCTGTAGGTTTTCCGACTATTACTATTCCAGTTTAGTCATTTAATACCTTAGAGATTATTTATAATGTTTGGGATTCTCTCATGCTTTGCTTTATGCATTAATAATCTAACAGAATACTAAAACATATGCGTAATGGTTCCACTTAAATAATTTATAATATAAATTATTTATAATAGCTAAATATAATAAAATCAGGTGTATAGCAAAAAACATAAACGCCAGTGTTAGTAGCCAACAGAACGCTTCAAAATGAATATTAATTACAAAACTTCTCTTACTTATCGTTCTAAAAACGCTCGACGGATAAATTTAATAGGAAAATCGTGAAGACAATTTTTTAAGTATAATTAAATTTCTACCCTTTTGTCGCTATCCTCCTATAAGCCAACCAAGTAAATTCGATGATTCATAACTTAAAAACTAGAGTGATTTCTTTGCAATTTTTCATTTGTAAGGTGGCTCCCCGCTTCAATATAATTATTTTGTAATATTATAAAAAACTTCTAGAAAGAAGAGAATTGATAAGGAAAAAAAATAGGATTAGTCTCTACCTCCCCTATAGAGCAGCCTTAAACGAGTGCAAAAATGTACTGTAGGATAAAAACTTAGGACTTTAAGAGGAAACCTACGAGTACATCTGATCCTCTTGGACCTTGCTAGATACTTAAAGTCATTACTCAATTATAAACCAGTAAATGCCTATAAAGACAATCAAAGAGACTTTCTTTATTGCAAAATTAAAAGCTGTACACCTGAAAGCCCTATTGCTACATTGCTCAACTCAGGAGAAAAAATATTGAAAATTATTGCCTGTTCAACCGAAGGAGATCAAAGGTTCAATTTTATAGTCTACCCTACTCCAAATTATTTTTTATCAAGGCCTATCATAGATATCATTAACTCAATGGCTCACTATTCTCCGTTCCCAGATCGCTAAAAAAAACTTGCAGTTATCGTTTTTATTTTAAATATAATAAGCAATGGAACTTGGTTGAGAACTATCGCCCCTTCTGTCTTATGTCCTGGCTAGGGAATGCAGTAGAATTAATAACTTTCAAGCGATTACAGAAAAAATTTTTCAACTTGGAAATTATTGGTTCTTACCAATCCGGTTTTAAACGAACACATTTACACGTTGCAGCTCTTAAAATTATCCGAGCAAGTAACGAAAAAATTTAATGATAAAAATCAATGGTGGCCATACTTCTTGGTATTTAAAAACTTTCAATACTTTTTTATTTCGCAATCGGAGGATAATGACTATTATATGCTAGGTCAAATGTCGTCCTTATTAACACTAGACCGTTGTCCTTAAATTTTCTTATGTCAACTTTACCTCTTGCCTAATTACGTACTCTATATATGACCGACCACGAGCTAGTTCATAAAATATGGCTTCAGAAGGCGGTGCTTTACTTATCTCAAAGGGGCAGAGAATTTTAAAAATTCGAGAACTCGCTTTTATTGGCTAGTTTAGCTCTTGAAGATTACCAAGTAACGGAGAGTTATTGTACGTGTGGCCAATAAGAAAGCGAAAGTCGCTAAGGCAAGTTTGTATTACTTCCAAGCAAGCACCCTCTACGCGCCAAACTTCTTTACACGGCGTGTATACGACTAATTATATGCTTTATTTTGCCCTCTTCTATAATTTAAAACCTTAATAAATACGATTATTTCGATATGGATGCTCAGCCCCCCCGGTTCTAAAATTAAAATTATAGCCGGTTTTGCGCACAGCAATTTTAAATAGCATATAAAAAACATGTACAGGTTGGTTGTAAAATTAAAACATCAATCCCACTTATATTCAATAAACGAAAGGCTGAAACATGTGCTTACCATAAATGTTAAAATATTTTATGGGGAAGAAAACCAATAAAAAGTTGTCTACACTCTTAATGGTATCCCGGGACTCTCGTTTTTTCTCTTAATGCTTGATAAACATCACTTCCGAGCACGGGGAGGACATATAAAAGCAATTAAGAATTTATAATTTCTCATGTGGTGTAGAATGTTATCTATTCATATAATAAAATAAATTAACATAACTGACTACGCGTTGAAAAAGGTCTTCTTAAAAATCAGGTGCAAGCTCAGGATAATCTAAAACATTAAGGTTGCTTCCTCCAAATTTTTATTATGGATACAGTTAATCGTAAGACTACACTTTGTGGAGCACGAAACCAAAAATTAATTAAAATTTTATCTATAGACAAATCTTTATGAAAGATAATTATTATTTAATTTTTAATGGGCAAATTTTTTTGATTAGCAGGTACAAGTTTTTATCTGATAGATAAACCGAATGTAATTTTCCTTTGCGTGAGTTTTCGGTAATTAATAGTCACAGAAATTTAATTATAATAATAAGTGGGCTTGGAAGTTAAAAATATTATTGTCTGCTTGCTTATATACAGTTAGCATTTGTTAGATATATACTAAAAGAGATTATACGCCCGAGTTACTAGCAAAAAGATGTATCATAATTGGAATAGTTACTTTTATTTATATATACACATAAAAATAAAGCTCTGCTTTTTCAAATGGATATGTTAAAAATTTTAGTAAATCCCATATGTACAAATTAAATTAAAAAATAAATGGCATTTGCGTACACTGAATACACAACTATTTGAGAATGGTTTGATACACTAATAAAATAACGGCTAGTTCCTTGTACCGATGACACCGCTTTCCAAATAAAATAGAAGTCTAGACCGGATTAATAAATAGTATTAGGCAACCTTAATATAGAAAACCTAATAAGCTGTGTAATATATATATATTTGTATTCCTAAACCATAATAAACAGGCTGTGACGATCTTTACAACTAGCTAAATGACAAAATTACACAACCTTACAACTTATCGTAGATTATTAACATATATTCATTTTCGCAACCTAAATTTTGTTAAATAGAGTAAAAAGTAAAATTTTTAATTTTCGAAAGTAACAGCATTTTTTAATAATTGTAGAAATAAATGTTTTATATTTTTTTTTTAGTTCTCCTAAGAGCTAAAATAAGTAAGACTAAAGCGCTGGCAGATCTTGAATGATTCATAATTTAAATGGTAATAATTCATTTACATTTTTTATAAAATCAATATAAAACAAATGAATTCATATCGTTAAGATTTAATTATGGTTTATAGGAAACATGAAAACTCATCTTATATTATGACACTCTATTACATTAAAATTAACCATACTGTTTATCTAAGCAAAGAGTGACTAATAATCTTAAAACTTTCATTATTTTTCTAACGTATTTTCAAAAATTACAAAACTATCGTTTAATAAGAAATTGAGGCCTCTGTTTAAAAATAAACCTCTTTAGGAAGTATTTTTCTTAATAACTTAACCACTGAACATAAAGGTTTTTTATAATTAATAATAACTGGTTGAAACTTGACACAATTTAAAAATATATATATTGCTGTTTACCTAAGAAATCAAGTAACTGCTGACATATAGAAAAAAATTGGGTTTTTCTTATCTAACCATGCCAGCGGCTTGTAATTTATTTAGTAACTGTTTAAGTGCCCAAACTACAACTATAAACCTTATAGCTCAGAAGGAACACCAGATTTTGAAAGAAAAAGAGCTGCGGTGGAATTTTGACTTTTATAGGGACACACCAAGTAATACTGTAACTAATGTCTTCTGCTGGGAGAAGAATAGCGTCAAGGGAGACAAAACAACCAGTTATGTTAAACAAAGTGATGGTTTACCTAGAACACAGAACAAATTCCGAAAGGAAGATTTCAACTCATTCAAGACACCGAAGTTTAAACAAAAAAAAATTTTATCCTTTTCGGCAATAACAAAAAATAAAACAAAAGGCAATATCGCTACAGTAAACCCACCAATATTAAGCAATCGATGCCCTTTAAAAAAAAAACTTAGAATTAAAACTTTAAACAGTTAAATGATAAATTTCCTTTTTATAAAGTTTGTTAACTAATTTTGTCTTTTGAATTAGACACTTTTCAAAAGAAAAAAATAAAGCTGCTATCCAGTTCAATGGAAGAGGTAAAATTGAAGTCTACGTTCGAACTAGCGGTTCAAACCGAAATATACCAAGCTCCCTCTAAGGTATTTAATACATACGTTCTTGAATTCAATCTAATTTTTTTGTAAGAATACTAATTAGCTCTCAATAAAATAAAGCCGAACAAAAATTTAAAAGGTTTACGCTTAACAAAATTACTTTACCTTACTGCCTGACGAAACCCCATTTGAACCCTTAAAGGCCTCTTGAAACTTCAAAACTGCTACAAATTTAAAGACTTCTTATTTAAAAAACTATTACTTTATGTAATTTTGGAAGTAACATGCCCTACTAAGCACATGAAAGGAGCTATTGATAATAAAGTGCATGGTATAACAATTGTATACTATTTGAAAGCTGCTAGCTCAGTCCTTGAAGATCCTCGTAGCTAAACTTCTATATATCTTTGACCTTGTGATTCTTTAAAGCTTAGGTCTCTTACGGAATTAATGTTCTCTTAAAAAGTTAAATATATAATTATTGATATCAAAACTCTAATATTAAATTTCTTTATTATAATACTTTAAATTTTAATATTTAATTTTGTAGTGTTTACCCTCAAACGTGGTATAACTTAAACCTTAGTGATCAAGAGAAGATATTAACAGGTTAGCTACGTAAAACAGTTATACCGGGATCGAGAGTGTCGTCGTAGCTAAGCGGTTAAGAGCCAGTGGCGCGTGAACTCAAGGTCATGGGTTCGATTCCCACCTACGCGACTCTCTTTTTCTGTCTTTGATGGTCGCATTTTTTAACCTGGCTCACATAAATTTCGGTATGAGGGTTTTACGTATTTAACCTGTTAGATATTAAACAAGAGGCTTTATCGAAGATGGAACAGCGGTCCCACGTCCCCTGAGGGCCAATCCAAAAGGCTCTTCTGACCTTTTAGAGGGCATACATAATATACATTTACAAAGTAATCTCATTTAATTCTACAGCCGCGCGCGCCTTTTTCTGGCATCGGCAATTAATAACGATATTAATACCCACCCCAACCGCAGGGTGTTCTAAAAACGTAATATTATATTATAAAGCATTGCCTGTCTATATTTAATAAATTAAAATAAAACTAGTAAAACTGTTTTTATATTCTTTAAATTTACTGTCTCCTTTATAGGATGGTAACTATCTAATCATTAATATACAATTTAAACAGGTTGAACCTTTCTAACTTCCCTGTTATAGCCGTTACTCCCCATTTATCTTAAAGATATTGCCATTATTTACCGACCTGTATAACTCAATTACTGTTTTTGATAATATTATCATATAATACAGTAACTCGTTAATAGCACATTAAAATTCACCGTACTTATTGTTAATTTTTAGTAGGTTCCAAGTCAATTTTATTATATTAAGCACCATACTTTTTAATGGTGGTGTGCTCAGAAACTTACATAAAGGTCTCATCTAAGTTAAAGATAGTTCTCTAAGTCATTATACTGACTTACCACATTGCTTTTAAGTAGAAATTCATGGTAATAATAGTTTCAACAAGCTTATTTTTAGTTAAGGCGATATGATTCCAAAACAAGCTCGTTACTACAACATCATATATTTCCAATGAGTTATGCAAAGTAAGTGTAAAGCTAGAAGGGTATTGCAGCCATAAGCAGTAAGCTCAAGGTATATCTCCTATAATCTTATACTATTCTATAACATTAGATTTAAGTCCTAATAATTCGAAAATCCCTTCAAAGAGCTAAAGTTGTGCAATTCAATATTGGTTTAGTAAGGAGTTATCGTTAACGAACAGGAACACTGTTGCCCTTAACAAACAAGATTTATTAATTTACTTTATAAATTTTCTTTCCTTTCTTTAATTTTTTCATATTAGTGTTTAAAAAAAAGCAATTAAGAGTTTTAAAAAGTGTTTAACAAAAATAATAAAGAAATTTTTCTAGTAGAGACCTTAATGAGATTATAGTTTAAAATTTACAGAAACTTTGGATGGACACAGTACGCTAGCATTTCTCATTATAAAAATTTTTTACTATTTTAATATTAAAAGGCCACATATAAATATATCCTGAGCTTTTAAACAACTTATAATATACGTCTGACTATTAATTTCAAGTCTTAATACGGAAACGGTAGTCTCTTTTTTTTAAAAATTGAAAATGCGAATCTAAAAACAAAATCCTCAAAAGAATAAACACGAGTTATACACGGTTGTTTAATTAATCTTTTTTTTCGTTTAAATGAAAAATTTTAAAGGCGAAATTTACATTGTTCTATAATTCTCTAATAAATTTATGTTCGACTAATAAATTTAAAGAAAAACCGAATTATATGTTTACTACTAGCCCTATCGAAAATATACATACATCTTTGGAGCACTGCATAATAAACTTATGTAATTATATATAAAAACGATATTTCTTTCTTTAAAACCTATAGGTATTTATAGTACGCCTAGCAAAAATACCTGAAAAGATTTATCAGCTACTATGAGCAACTTAACAAATGCGCTTATTTTTTGAAGTCTGAATAGGCGTGATTCGCTTTCCTATAGGCAAACAAATTAACACTATTGGAGTCATGAAGGCAAATTTAGATAAGCAACCCATCATAAATCGATAAAGATAGTCAAATCGGTGGGAGTCGAATTCCCGACCCCTGAGCTACGACGACAACTCTTAACCTTATTGAAATGAATTTACCTGTTTAATTTATTTCCACAGCTAGAGTACATACAAAGCTAGATGTAAGTAAAGAGGGGTTAATAATAGTAGACAGTACTCTAATCGGGTGTCACACACAAATTTTAATATAATTTGACACATTAAGATGGTCTAAAAAAACATGAGATTAAAAGCACTATAAAATTCTAACATATTACAACTACACTGAATACCACGACGCTTACGGTTAAGTTGTGATAGAGACCGTGCTATTTAAAACCAAAAACTTATTTTTAAGAAAAAGGAAAATAACTTTACATATGCTACTAACAAAAAATTTAATTCTAATCTTAACTTAATGGACCTGTAGCTATTCTTGACAGAGGAAAAAAAATTTTGGAAAGTATGTTAAACTTAAAAAAATATAAAACTTTATTCGGTAATACCAGTCTTATAGTTAACGTTCAAAATCGTTGAGATTATACACAATTTTTATTTAAAATCTCGGGATCCACGACAAAATTATAGATATAAAAGTTAAAAAATACCCAACAAACTACATCTATAATGCACAACTAAAAGGGATATGCTTCATACAGTAAACTCATACTTGTTAAAAAGAAGTCAACACATAATAATAGGAAACCTGGAAGCTCTTACTCTTAGAGGGACAAACTTTTATATGACGGCTACAGCGGGAGTAATTCCAAGCCAAAGAAAACAATCACATCATGCACCGTTACAAAAGACGAAATTAAACAATCTGTATGACTTAAAATCAGTTAATAACAAACATATTTTAATCTTTTTACGAAGACCTCGTAATAGTATGAATTAAAAATACCTCAAAAAAAAAGGAAAAACATAAAGAACTAGGCTTAGTTTTTATTTCCACGTATACTCATTGATAAAGATGAGCAAAAGTAATGGAAATTTATAAATATGTTAAGATGCGTAAAACCGTCAAAAATACTAACAATTATTGGTCTTAAGCTTTTTTAAATGGTAAATTTTTCTTACGGATACGATAAAAGGAAGTAAAACGGCTACTTCTGACCAAATATATAATTTCCAGAAAAAGAAATAAAATGATACGAATCTATTGACTGTAAAGTCTAGATTTATGAAACTAAACTTAAATAAAAAAGGATTTTCCTGCTCCAGAAATATTGTACTTGTAAAAATTTTTAATTCAAAAGGAAAAATGAAAATTATCAGATGCAAAGAGTTTCAAATATTTAAATTAAAAAAATATATTTCGATAAAAACGAATTTATTAAAAAGACTAAGGGAACTCAATCATGGCATAATGATAAGGAATAACTTAAATGCTAAATCTTAGAAACTAATGAAATAAAAACACCAACATCTTCTACTAATGCCAACAATATTACTTTCAAAACAATTAATGAAAACATAGAAATAGTAGTGTAAAATAAAAACCTTATAAAAATTAAACTTAAAAAACCAATAAACTGAAACTTAAAATAAATACATAAAAATAAAGAAAAGTATACCTGAAAGAAAATAATTTTGTTATACAAATACAATCAATTTTTTAACTACCCTACACAAGGACAAAAGAAGACTTTGGCATGTTCAAACGATACTATTACAAATCACTTAAAAAAAAATACGAGAATGAAACTAATGAATTAAATACGCAAAAAAAAGTTACAAGGAAAAACAAATATGTATATTTCCAGCTAAACGCATAAATCCCTACCTTCCTGGAAAAAAGATTGAAAATAAAAAAAACTGTTAATATGTTTTGGTCATAGTACGAGTCAGAACAAGAGCTTTCTAGGAACCTTGCGAGGAATAGCGTCACTTCTCACGGCACAACTCGTAACTACCGTTGTTACCGTTCACTTAGTACTCAGCCATTCCCACTATGCCAAAAAGTAAAATCCCCTAAAGGGGATAGGTTAAAAACCCTAACACGATCCATTTAAGCTTGATTAGCAAAAACACATATATATCAATTTTTAAAACGAAAACAGCAGGAAAGTGGTACTTGATTGTCTAGAAATAAGAGAAGTGTAGAACGGTTTGGAATTAATACACTAAAAAGTGTAAATTTTTTTGACAGATTAAGATTTTATAGTAAACAGAAATTGGGGAAGGGAAGGATAGCAGCACCAGAAGCATACTTATTAGTCATAGAACACGGTCGTTTAGTAATAACTGACATTGACAAAAGTTCTGTATGTTAATATATATTAATAACTACGTGAAGAATACATATAGGTAGTTTGTATAACGCTCACTTAACTGTTAGAATAAGGTAAATAATTAGAGAACCTTGTAAAAGAACTACTACCTAACATAAAAATAAAGACATGCTAACAACGAAGCAAAAGGCTGAGACGTAATGACCTCGCGTACCATCGCGCATAAAAATCAGCACGACAAAAAAATTTCTTTAACACATACATTAACAAACCTAAATACTGTTGACATACTTAAAAATATGTTAAAAAGAAAAAACATAGATATTATAATATATATTAAAATTGAGTATAACATTTAACAGAAAAGATTATTTATTTTGGGTTTTCTCAAGACTATAAAGTAATTTTTTAAAAGTTAATATTTAAAAAAATACAGAATTTCAACTTTGTTTTAGTATTAACAATAAGTTCTGAGAGGGAATTTAAAGTATCCCCTTGAGATTTAGGAATGGAGCCCGTGCGCCTATACTATTTATCCATAATCTTTGGCATTTTACTTATCAATCAACATATTGTTAAGATATTTTATTTCTTAATTAGTCATATATATACTTGAAAATTTTGAGCGTAAGTAAATGTGTCCACTGCTTGCTCTTTTCCCTTTTTCAGTTAAGTATTCCCCAGTTGTAGGAGTATAAGCAACTACACCAAGCAAATAAAAAGGTGCACTGGGAATTAGTAAAGAGGGGTAGATACTTTATAAATAAAGTTGGCGTGCTACAGTCACGACTTTTTTATCTTTATTCCTCAGTAGTAAAGAGTCGCAGAGTAAACTTCTCTAGTAGAGAAGTTAACCTTTACAGTCATTTATTATAGAGCACATATCCTTTGCATTTTTTATTAAAAACATTAAACTTATCACTGATTATTATTTTTACTATTATTAAAATTATTATTACTATTAGTAATATTGGTAGTATTGAAAGAGGATATACTATTATAAGCATACAGTTTATCAGCTAATTGGATAGGACATATACTTTTTCAGGTTATTAGCGTAGCTAGAAACTGTTAGAGTGCTGGCCTGCTCAAAGCATTTTGCTGCATCACTTCCGTGATAAAATCAATCAGGGCGCTGACCCTAATTGTTAAAAAAATCACGAGGCTCGTCGAAAAAAAATAATTTGTAGGATTTCTAGTCTATTTGAGTGTCTCATGGAAAGGTAAATCCGAGAGTAAGAAGCATATGGGAGCATAGGTCTTATGCATTTATATAAAAGAAGCTAATTACTCAGATTAAAGTTGCTCTTTTTGCATATTAGAGGGTATAAAACATTACTAAATTATTTCTAAATTTGTTAGTTAAGTAGACTAAATGAGCGCCCCACTTAAACTTGTGGTCAATATCTACTCCAAGATACTGCTGCGAGCACCAAAGGAGCTCATTACCAAAAATCCCTAAGTTGCTCACCTGGGTTTCTTTATACGTAAGATCAATAAGACTTGCATTTTTTCGGATTAAGTTTAAGACTACCAGATGTGAACCAGTTTTTAAGGAGGACTAAGTATGATTACATATTTTTTTACCCAGCGGGACAGTTTTAGAACTTGCATAGATTGCAGAGTTATCAGCATACTGCGCAAGAGAAACAGTGTTGACCGATGGTTATAAGAAGTGAAAATGGAAAACAGCAGAGTGGACGAAAGAAAACCCTGAGGGACACCTGCGGAAAGGGAGTACGAATCGGAGAATGGTTTCCAACTTGACCCTAATTTTCTATTTTTTAAAAAGGACAATAAATTTATCAGCTTTGAAGGAATATTATATGTTGCTATTTTTAAAATAATTCCTTTGTGCCATACACGTTTTCGAAGAGTCCCTCACTATCTGAGTAAAAAGTTTGTAGGTTTTTTTAATTTAACGCTTTAGTAACGTTCTAAGAAAACCTTAAGGTCCGTTGAATGGTGGAATGGCACACTCAAAAGTCGAACTGTACATAAGGAATGACGAATTCCTTTTCTACAAAATCCTGCGCCCATTTTAAATAAGCACTTCTCCATTTTTTCTAAGCAAGATAGCAGGCTTATAGGGAGATAATCTATAGCGAATGAGTAAGGGTGGTCGTCTTGGTGGTCATTATAACAAGGGAATGTTTCCAGCCTCCTGGGACATCATATTCATTAATTTTAACAATGTGAGTTCAGTTAATGGGAAATGTTTAAGATTTAGATTAGTTATATTATTTGGACCCTTATCACTCAAGTAATTTCTTCCAGTGTGGAAATTGCTAGCTCCTCATCGAGCGTTCATTTTTCACCGCCCGTAAAATTATGGCATTAACATTTTGAGAAGAGAAAGACAGAGTGAAGGCTCAGGAATTCTACAAACAAATTAGCCTAATCTCATGGTGTGGCCTTAGTGGCTTATAGATGAGTTTAGGGAGGGTTTACCCTTTTTTTCAACCCTTTTTGTTAAGTTAAGTAAGGAATTGTCGAAGACTTTTTTAAGATTGTCTTTCAAGTTTGTTAAAAATAGGGAGATCTCTTTTACCTTAAAATTCCCTTGATTTATAACACGTTTGTTTTTGGGGATTTAGTAAGTGCGTGTCCTCCTTTCATACATCTTTTGGCAATTGGCGTTTCAGTATTTCTGGTAGTATATGAGGCTTAACAAGTAAGGTTTCGCATTCTGTAACTAAAATTGTGTGGCTTAAGAATTACGAACTCAAGTGCGTCACTGCATAATTAAAGCTATAGATTGACGAAAGAGTCATCGAAAAAGAAAGGTCGTCCTCTACATACCCTTTAAAGCTAGACCAGTTCGTTATTATCTTCACCATTTTAGTAAATTTTAAAGAGTATCCTCAAGCGCGCTTAGAAGAAGATTGTGGTCAGAGGAGAGTCCAACAATATATTTATAATTTTTGAAGCACAAATTTTCTTAATCATGCCAATATCCAGTGCCTCGATTGAGTAATTTCTGACAAAATGAATCGGGGGTCATTGGGTCCTATCACAAGGGCCCTTTTCTCCTCTACAAGCTTTCTAAAACGACCCCATTTGCATTCGTGTAAGTACTATTCCCACGTGAATGCTTCCAATTGAATCCTTCTACAATTACTAAGGTGGAGCCAAAGAATATTGTTTCGTTATCCCTCCCTTGTTATCCTTAATGGGGAGGTTTATTAGCTGTAAATGTTAACCATACCGTTGCTATTAAGTTTCAATTTAACTCTTACAGGCTCAAGACCGTAAAGTTTTTAATCTTCAAGAGGGAAGAGCAGGATGTGTTTTTTAGGAATAAAGTCACTCCTTTATTTCAGAATTGGGTCTATATTTTTATATAATGAATAATTTGGCAGCGTATATCTTTTACTCTGGTTTAAAAGAGTTTCTGGACTAAAATTATGTACTGCCATAGCGCATCCTGGCGGGAGGATTTATCAGCATTCCAGACTAAGATCTTTAAGTTCTGTGACTAGGTAAAGTCATGGGTCATAGTTCAAATTTTTTAGCCGTTCATAAATGGATTGTGCAATTCGAGCATTTAATTCTGTTTTAAATGAGGAAACAAAGTTACTTATCACTTTATTGACTGAGTTTAAGCATTTTAAATTTGTCAATAGGCCAGGTCCCCCTTTATTTATTGCAGAACCAGAGACTTTGGAATATGAGATATTTGTTTGGGCGTGATCTTTTCCCTTTTCTTTGCTTTACGAAGTGATGCATTTTGCGGGCAGAGTAGACAGCCCTTGTAGTTGGCTGTGTGTTACCTTCAAAAATTGGCCCAGTGGGGTCTCATAATTTTATCTTTTCTGAAAACTTTAAATCATAATTGACACCACATATTACAAATTTTAAATTCTGATATGCAGTATTAGGAATTGTGCCCAGACAGATGATGGTGGAAACATTAGGCAATTCGACCACTATTTTTAAGAGTATTACGGAAACTGAACTGTATCCGATGTTTTAGGTTATAGATGGTAGTCTCGGTTTTGTTTTTTTTCAAAATATTTAAAACTTTCACGTATGCAAATAGTTAGCGGAAATTATAGAGCTCATTCGTCCTAGGAATATTCATAAAAGTCTATGGCAAAGATCCATTTTTTGCAATAAATTGACTCTTCAAT
The DNA here is from genome assembly GCF_036711695.1 of Zophobas morio. Lineage (NCBI taxonomy): Eukaryota > Metazoa > Arthropoda > Insecta > Coleoptera > Tenebrionidae > Zophobas > Zophobas morio. Next base: position 63,182 of record NW_026972623.1, read on the forward strand.
TAACAAGCCTGAGAGAAGATAGCACATGTGATGACAAGAGGAGTTTTCGCATATCTGTTTCTGATGTAACTAACTTAAACACTACCACAGAAGAAAAGTTTCTGACTTTACGAAGAGTTTCCCCCATTGCTTTTAAAGATAAAAAATTCTATGGTTAAATAATAAGAAACTTCTAAAAAACCGATAACATAAGCAAAGTGACATCTGTGTCCCATGGAATCATACTACGGGCTTCTCATCAAAAGTCTATCAGAACCTCTGCTTCGCGTGTTTAAGCTTAAACTGAAGCGCTCATACCTAATTGAAAAAAAGGAAGGGTTGAACCAAGCTCTTGTATTTAATTATTTCTCACTACACTTTCGAGATGGTAATCTTTCAAGAGAGTACGATGTTTTACGGTTTGTACGCTTTTCTTGCCCACTCGCATATTATTAACATGTTTTTAATTGATCGAATTGTCTTTTATCTACTATGTAGACGGAACTTTTATATCTAACTTTCAGTTGGTTGCACGTTTATTAGTAATCTAATATTAAAGCTTATTTGACTGAAATGCAAGTAGCTAACAGATGATAAAAAAATGCTAATATTACAACTATGAGCTACCCAAAATAAGTGTCTCCTTCCATTTCAATCTTTGATGGGAAGTTTCTTGTTCAGGTAACAAGTTTATAAGTAGGACTTAGCTTATAAAAAGAAATTACCTTTTGGTTGAATGCATGGGCCTAGCCAACTACTATATTGAAATTGCTTTGTGTGCCTAAATCTAGGCCGGTCCCTAATTTTGTGCTTATGTTGGTAAAGTATCACGAATAAAGTATCCACCTAAAAAAGAATGACATACTTTAGTTAATAATAGTAGTAAACAGCGTTAGTAAATTTTGTTCTACTCCGTAGTATTTAATTAGATATTGAAATTTAATACTGGTAAAAAGGGGGAAACATTTTATAAGAACTTTAAAATAGAGTATCAAGGGTACTAAATTGGTAATAGTGAACATGTTTTTAGCCAGTATTAAGGTCATATGTTCTATTACACACCCTTCAGGTCTTTTCCACATCGGCGCGAATGATGCTATCAAGAATTTAACCCAATTAATGTAACAAAATTGAGAAAGAGACCACAATGTGTAAAAAAATACCTTGTTTTTACTCTAGCTACGAAAAGCTGAAAGTATATAAGTTAATACTAGTAAAATATTAGAATAAATGGTTATTTCTACAGCAGATGCTTTCTCTATCAGTTACAAGACCATACCCAAAAAAATTCATGGATTACCTCGTGCCAATTGTAACGATGAGGGTTGCGCACACGAGTGTCCTCAACAGAAAATTAAATCGTGGTATTTGCAAATTGTAAAGGAGATTATTTAGCAAAACTACAAAGAGTGCGTACATTTTCCTGAGAACGATTTGGGTAAAAGACAATAAATTCGAGGTACGCAGATTTTTTTAGAGTTAAACTACACATTCTGAAAATACTAAGATAACCGCAGCTAGCTACGAGAGCCTACAAGACTTTAAAATACTTTAGATATAATATATTTAAGTTTTCAATCCGTTTTATAAGTAAAGCTGAAATTTATATGAACTCTTAGTTATATGCACAGGTTACTCGTAATTGCTTAAGTAATAAATCTACTAATCTAAATGAACTATATAATTTTTTTGTCACTCCCGCTGTTAGCATTATTAAATGACTGGCTATAAAAAAACGGTTTTGTTTGCTTGTCTCAACACCTCCGTGTCGATGACACTTACTATTTGTTAGTGTCTATTTAAGAGATACTTTAAGTGATCTATGTTCAAACAATTTTTATTATACCCATCGTGTAATACTTTAAATATTGTTAAGTAGGGTTCAACGTTAAACTAAATTAATTTGTGATCTATTTTTAAGTAATTTTTTTTATGTGCGTATTGTGTCATTACTTTGGATAAAGTCAGGGAGACATCAACGGTGTTAATAAAATAAAAATTAAGTGATTTTAGAGTAATTTATATTATACATACTGTGTCACTAGCTTAGAGTCAATTATAAAACAATAGTGTCGACAGTAAGACGAGAACTAACATCTGAACTCTGGATAGATGCTTGCTTTGTAAGATATTTTTTTTAATATAACTTAAAAAGTTTTCTAAGGTCTGCGCTCGACTTACTTTAACAATCTTATAGCTCTGTAGTCTAAGTTTTATGGGTAATGTAGATAGATTGCGTGGAACTTGGGGGCTTAAAATGTATAGATCACCTTATGTAGACCCTCTACAGGGTAGTGGATGTTTGTATTTTTAAGTAATTAGTTCTGTTAGGTAGTATGTTCGTTCCTATTTTTATAAATAATGCCCCTAATATTATTAGCAATCTTTTAGGTTTATAATTTTCCGTTTCCTTCAGGTTTTAATTGATTACTAAACCCTGCAGTGAAAAAGGACAGCTCTAAAACAAAGAAACGCGTACTAGGAGAAAAATACTGTCTTACATTTTCTATATTTTTCTTTTATTTCTTTCACTGGCATACTACGGATGGCCTTTGTAAGAAGTCTTAAGTTGCTTAATTTTAACTCCCCTTTCCTGCTGGAGTTAAAGCACCAGTGCTTATCAATGTATGCTCTTTATAGAGCTATAAGGGCCCGGAGGACTGAAAAAGAGAAAATATCCGGTCTGAACTTTCACTATTTGACCTGGTGTGTGAAAAACCGCTAAAAAACTACCGCCGGGAGAGGCAGCCTTAGACATAAGACGTCAAGGCCACCTGGAGATATCGGCTAGCACCACTACCAGTCAGGTCTTCCGACTTTCCTACTTTTATTGTGTTTATATATATATGGCCCGCTCGCGCGATAACCATTTGCTTTTTAAATTAAATGTTTTAAGTAATTACCATTTTCGGTCTTTTAATCTAAAAAGTTTATTACTAGCTTTTTAAGTCTTTAAGATTGGTTACATCCCTAACACAATTCCTTAAAGCAGGGCAATGACCTTTTTATATTCTATCTACGTGTTCTATTATATTCGATTATTAAAATTATACTACGCAAGAGGGCTATTGCCTAACAAATTAAAAATATGAGCTTATTTTTTTTAGGTAGTACGTAACTTTAAAACTAACAAAGTACTAAAAATGTACATTACTCCTGAAGGAAAACTTAAACTAATTTATCTAAATACTTTATTCTGAAAGTTCTTTATAACTCAAGGTAATTAACAAACTTTTATGAAAATTTACATATGATAACAAGCATATGAAATAGTATGTTATAAATTTGTATACTGTTTTAAGCGGAAGTAAAATAAAAGTTCAACATAACCGGCAAAAGATAAGGCTACTAATGCCATAACTTTAATATTAAGCCAAGAATTACTATTATTTAAAATAATACTTGAAAAAAGTTTAATAATTTATTATTTAAAAATAGAGGAGCGGAGAAAAGAATAAGAAAGAAAATAGTCGACACAGAAAAAACCGCAAATTTCCTTGAAAGGCACGACATGTGTACCCAGCGCAAATAACATCCCGTTGTGTGTTGCGGTTCCTTCTCTGTATAATATAACTTTAAAATTTATTCGGGTATTGGCTAACGTTATGAAGCCGAAATCTCATAAAAAAAGGTCAAAAAAGAGATTGAAATCGAAAAAGTTAAAGAAAACTAAAAAAAATAGTTTAAACAAAAAAGTTAACTCGTTAGAACGGTTGAAAGGAAAAGAATATAATAATTTGGAGAATTTAAAAAAAGCTCAAGTGGTAGACCTAACAAATGTCGAATGTTCAATTATTAAAATTTATAAACTTAGCTAACTTTTTTCTTTTAAATGCTTTTACAAGTTTACTTTTAACTACATTTATTCTTTTTAAGTATTTTAAAACTTGTTTTTTTGCTTTTGTAAAGATTTTTTTCTACGAGTAAAACCCTTTTTTATATAAATATTAACACAAAAACTTTTTTTTTTAGCTATAGAAAGAAGGCTACCTGGAGTCACTCTCCCCGATCATCTGCGCCACTTGATTGAGGAAAATACTGAAGAAGAAGATTTTATTGGGCCCAAACAATTCGACCTTACAAGTTATAATGAAGTAAAGTTTTAAAAAAATAACAATAATTTGTTTAATAATTATAAGCTCGAGACTACTTTATCAATGATGCCTTATAATACTGTATATTTTAAAATTATTTGAATCACAGATCTTTAGATTTTAAAATTATATTTTTTTATAATAAGGATATCTGTGATAAAAGAATATTGTTAAAATTATATTTAAAAAAAAGTTAGTATTTTTTAATTACTTCATATGTTTTTTTAACAAATCTATCTGGACTTTAATGAAAATTAAAATAAGTAATTTTTTTGTTCTATTTAAATAGTTATTATTTAAATAATTATAGTTTTTTGGTAATTGTAACTGTCCAAGTATTCATTTACTTTTATTTATGCTGTGCTTTTGCTTATTAGAACTTTTGACATAAAAAATTTCTTATGCTTTGCTATAATAAAAAGTAAAAGTAATATAACTATTATTATTTAAAAATAATTTTAGTTATAATTGAAAGGTAATTCTTTTAGAATTTTATTATAACATATTGCAAGTGAGTAAATATTTATAGTTTTATTTTATTTTATAAATGCTTCTTTTTCGATCAAGCTTTTAGTAATCAAAAATTAATCCAAATATTTTTAAAGTAAAAGTGACTTTATACGTGGATTTATAGACTTTTATATTATAACTTTTTTGAGATTTACTAACTTTACAGAAAATTTTTACCAAAGAAAGTTCTGAAAAGGGTTCACGAAGAACGTTTGATGTTCCTTTACTTTCTGTGTGTCCTTTTAAAATTTTATTAATTCAGTTCTTTTAAATGTTTCTTATTATTAAATATATAATAGTATATAATAAATTTATTTTGTTAATTTAATTTTTTTAAATTTATTTATATCTTAAAATTATTATTTAAGTCATAATATATTTTAACTTGAATTTATTTTTCTTAAAATCTCAGATTTTCTACACCTTCAAATTTTTTTTAACTTTATTATAAACTTATATAGAATCCACTATAAAATATTAACATAAATATGATATGTAATGTGAATAATCAAAAATATAAAAACTATAATAAAAATGATAACTTACAGGTTGTAAAATGTATTTATACTTAAAATATATGAAGAAATTAAAAAAATGAAGTTTGGCTACTTTAAAGGAGAAATTTAATCATATTTAAATCAAATAGAAAAAATTACCTTAAGAAAAATATTATAAAATATTATTATTTTATTTCCTCGAGTTTATTAAACTTATAGAAAATATGAAAATGAAAATATATAATTAGTTTACTTTAAAAATAATTAATTATAAAAAAGTAGAAGAATTAAATGAAATTGACTTTTATATAAGAAATAAAAATATTTATATATATTTTAATATAATAAAAAAATAATCATTTTAGCCCCTAAATTTTTGATTTATTTGAATTATATTTATAATTACTTTTGATAAAAGTTAATGTTTTATAATATATCAATTTATTTTTATTTTAATTACTTAAAATTACTTTCCTAAATTTATTATTAGTGTACTAGTTTTATAATAAATTTATTTTATATTCCATTATTATAGTTCTAAATAAAATATAACTTTTTTATTTTATTAACAATTATTAACTTATTAAAATTTAATTTATAATTAATTATTTTTGCATTCATACAGATGAACTTATTTTTTAACTTTTATTATAAATTTTTTTAAAAGTTTAACGTATTTTTTGATTTTTCCTTAAAATTATTTATTTATACTTATTTTGGTTTTTTTAATATAATTTATTTTTTATTACATTTTTAAATATTTATTATTAGAAAATTGTATTTTTTTCATTATTATTTACTCTTTTAGTAACTAAAAACTTTAATATCAATTTTTTTTACTATTTATAGTTATTTTTTATTTAATTTTAATTTATTTCGAATATTTTTTCATGCCTATTCAATTGCGTTTCAGTTAATATTTTTTTTCTTTCAATTTTGTTTATAAATAAAAAATTTTTGTCTTCTCTTCCGGCCTTAATATTCTTGTTTACTTTCGATATGTTTTAAATATTATTATAGCAATTACTATTATTTACTAAACAAAGTTTATTTCTTACTAATTTTAAAATTTTACTTAGTTATTATTATAGAATAAATTAGTGCATGATTTATGCTAAGGTTAACTAATTATTATTATACTCAGCCTAAAAAAAAGGAAAGAGAAACTTGGATGACTGAGCTTCCTCCAGAATTTCAGCTCCCCTCTGGTTTTGTTTGTTTCTATTATTAAATTATAATTTGAAGTTTGAAATCTTTTTTATAAAATTTTATATTTTTTTTTTACTATATATATTATATTTTTAGTTACACGAAATTTATATACAATTTTATAAAAGAGTTTTTTATTATTATATATTTAAATTAACTATCAATAGTTAGTTTTTAATTTTATAAAAAAATGGTTTTTAACTTTATTATAAAAACATGTTTAAATTTTTATAATGTTTTCTAAATGATTTCTGAGTATTTAGATATTAATTATTTTTCTATTTAGCTTTTTATGAATTCTACTTTAATAATTGGTTTTATATTTTTTTTAATTTTTTTAAGATGTAAAATCTTTATCTTTTTTTGGTATGAAGAAGGGTCGTCGTTATTTATTTTTATACATAACATTTAGCAAAATATTCAAAGTTTAATAATTTGTTTGCTAATATTAGTATTTCCTTTAACTATTTTTTATAGTTTTATATTTTTATATAAAAAGTTAATCTATTAATTTTTTTAAAAATTCATTATGTTTAGACTCTTCTCTTATTTTATTGATATTATAAACAAATTTATAATAATTACAATAAAATATAATAATAAAAAAAAATAAATTAATTCAAATTTAATTTTGTAGGAACTCTTCTTACAAGCCGACGCTTTTCGAAAGCCTCAAAGAGCCAGAGAGACCCCACGTGGGCAGAGACACCCACAGATCGGACTTTGAAGCCGAGCCGAGCCGAGCATCCTTCCAAAAATGTTTACTCCAAACGAGACGCGCTCATGTCTGCGTTTGTAGAAGAGTATAACGTATTATTAATTATTTTTATATTTACTAATAGAAAAATTATTAAAATTATTAAAATTATATAAATAAGTGTTAATGTTATACTTAACAATAAACAAAATAAATTATTAAAAAATATTAGCTATTAAGTATATAGTGAAATGTATATAGGGAGCAGTCTCTATATAAATATCAAATATTATTATAAAATAAAAAGAAATATTCATATTTTTTACTAAATACTAATAGTGCTAATAAACCGTACTTAAGTCTTTTATATTTTACTTCTATCTACAAATATAATGGAAAGTTTGTTAATAGTAAACTATTAAAAAAAAATGCGTACATAGCAAAAAAATATATATATAAGAATTTATTATAAGGATTATAAAGAAGAGAATATTAAATTAAAAGTGATAAAAAAACATTTTTTAAAAAAGAATAGTTAAATATAAATTGTTATTTAAAAATTTACTCTTTTATATTTTCTTAAGAATAGTGCTTGCCTGGTGCTGCCTGATTTTCTTTTTTTTAATATTGAAATTGAAAAATTATTATAATTTTTTTTAGGAGAAACAGCGCTCTCAAAGTTTACTAGAAATGCACAGAGGCAAGTTTTTTTTAATGATAAAATATGATTTATATCCGATTACATATAGTACAACTATCTTTTTTTATACTAATGCTTCGTTTTCATGTTATTAAATATTATAATATATTCTAGTTTTTATATGTTTATATATAGTATATATCTATTTTTAAGTCTGCAAAAGTGGAAAAAAAGTAGTTTAGCTGATCAAGTGTAAAAGATACTATAGAAATATATACTAAACGGAATTAAGAGTAGAATTTTTAGACCCCGTGGAGGGTTTTTTTGAAGAAACTGCGAAACGTGCGCACTTTCACAACGTCATGTGAAGCAGTACCTATCATAATAAAAAGCGCGTGCTTTTAAGATATGTTGAGCTTTATTTTACATCAAATCAGCAGAGAAGCGATCGAACACTCTTTTTTTTAGCGTAGAGAAGTGTTAAACAGAACTAAAATAATTTTACTACTTTTAAAAAGCTATAAACTTGTGTATAATACGACTATTTCGAAGTATCTTTTAGTATTATGTCTCTCAATAACGAGATAATTAATAAATTGTTACCTATTGTCTTTAGCAAATAATATTTATTATTTTAGAAAAGTTGAAGAACATTAAAAATGAAAATTTTGAAAAAAAATTTAAGTTTAACAGAGAAGAAATGGGAAGGCGTACAATAAGCGAAGAGCAAGTAGACAGCTTTATAGCGAAAGGAAGCCTTGGTAACAAATTTTCTAGCGGAACTTCTCGTTTTCTTTAGAATTTTAGACAACCCATGAAAAAAATCTCCTTTTACTTGTATTTAAATAAAGGGGTTCATTATTCTCATGCATTACTATTAATAAAGCTATGGCTACATAAAATTACTTTTCTTATAAAAAACTTTTCCTAAAGTTTGGTACAACTCACTTATTACATAAGCTAACCTCACTGTAACTTATTACCTTTAAGTTTATGAGGCCCATAAGTTTTCTCCGGTTTATATATTTTAAATCCAGACTTCTTTCCCTATCACCGAGTATCCAGTACTATTACTAATGTTTGTTAGTAGGACATGCGGACTTTCTTTTTATTATATTTGTGAGTAACCGTTATAAAAAGTTCTTATTGGAAGTAGTCGCATGCATTTTTCATGAGTAGCTGTAATTTCTTAACCAGAATCTTAAAAGGATGAGCACAGTACGCTGAATCTTTAATGGGCCACCCACCGTAGTACCAACCACACTTCTTACGAATTGACTTCCCAGGGTGGTTTGGACGTAATGCATTATGTCAATAGCGTATAATAACCTTAGATGTTTAAAGAATTTAGTTTGTAATAAAACTTTTAAGTAAAAGCTAAAACACCTGGAAACAAAAGCCTTTTATCTAACATTTGTTTGCAAAAAGGCAGGAACAGAGCAATTAAATAAGTTTTTATATTTTTCTTAGCGTAGACCAAATGGTTTGGTTTATAAACTATGAGTCACAAGGGCTAGCGTTTACAATTACTGTTCGTTGAGGGTTTTTCACCGCTCGATACACGTATTCCCTCTTAAAGTGGAACTCGGACATTAACTTTTATAGAAATAAGATATCCATATTTAGAAATTTTAACAATTTTTTGACACAAACCTATTTATTAGTTCAAATTAATGTATTCTAAGCTTATATAGAATAATTTTAATTATTTTTTACTTTGCTATAAAGAAATTTTAATAGTCTTTCTTCTCAAATCTTTAATATAACTGTTTTATTTTTCTTTAATTTGTCTTTAACCCCCATTTAATGGATAAACAAGCCTTTTAATCTTCCTTTCCGCTAGATTATAACAAAAAGTATGATCACATGTTTAGAAAGATAGTTCCCCTAGTTAAGCTTTACCTCTCCAACCCTTTTTTCTACCTTTTCATCTTTACTTTCTAAGTTATATGTTGACCATTTTATACAAATGAGTAGCAAGGAAGAGAAGTTTTACTTTTCTGATTGTTTAAATATGTAATTCTTTTGTGGTCTGTAATTTATGATATATGTATTAAAAAAATATTATCCAGAGCTCTACCTAAATTTAATCTTTAACTAGATTGTTAAAAACTATAAAATTACTAACAAACCACTTTATTATACACGGATATCACTATCTCTGTTGTTGGGCATTGTATACATAAAAAAAGTAAGTATACGAATTTATTATTGAAAAACAAAAACTGCCATCTTTTACATATAGAACCTCATATCGAGAAACCTTCGCATACAGTACTAAGATCTTTATATTCGCTTCTAGTCCAAAGCAAGAGAAAAGTAGGTGCACGCAGTCATATAATAGATTATTTGTTTACAAACAGGAACTGTGTTGTCATCGTTTCTTTTTAAAACAGTTTTCTATAAAAGGGTAACATCATTCCTTTTTTAATTTTTAAAATTGTTACGGCTTAGTAAAAGTTTTAAGACATGGTATCGTGAATCCTTTAGTTGTAAAATAAACCTTTTCTTTTTTATTGTTGTTTCCTGATCTTACACACCTAGTTCACTAAGTTTTAACTATAGCGCTTACAAAAGAGATAGGAACAAATATATTCTTCTTATACCGCGTTAGCATCAAATCCTCTTTGGTGGGCAAGCTTTTACCTAACAATAGTATAACTCGATAGAATCTACGATATTAAAGTATGCACACATACAAATTAATTTCTAAAATGAATGAAATAAATTATAATAGTATGCATGCCTTCTTATACTCGTTTTTTATTTTAATGTAATTTTAAGTCCTATCATTGAGTACGCTTCCGCGCACAGTTCCAATACAGCAAAAAGAAGTGAAACTTAATAAAACACTTTAATCATTTTTTTTCTGAATACTAGCCTTTTTTAGATTTCTTCGTTTTCCTACTGAAAAGTTATTATCAATTTTGAATTTATGGTATATTTTGTATTAAAATCGGGACATATCTAACATACCACATTTATACTAAATTTTTTGGTAAAGCAATACAAATGAATACATACTGGCTTAGACCAACTTTTTTTCGCAAATAGGAATTAACGCTCCAAAGGCGATATTAAATTCTCAGTACAATTTTATCTTCGTAATTTCCTTTTTTAGTGGAAGTAGGCAGTTTATTTAAACATTGTGGTAACAATGTTACTGCTAGATATTTGTGAATGATCAAAAAAGGATAAATTTATGTTATTTTTTACCGTGTCAGTTCTAAACCTCCGCTTTGCGTAGTTCTTACGATTTAACTATAGCTCTTAAATTGTAACTTATAAAAGGAAAAAGGTAGAACTAGAATATTTTTATTGAATTACTTCTCAGTACGCCCGACATATTTTAAGCGAGTATGTCGTTTAAAGTTTTCATACGCTGCTCCAAGCGCGCTTTTATTATGTTTGCAAATATTATAGTTGGCTCCTCTTACAAGTTATGTAACGCAACCTTTAAGTCTAACTTTTAATTGGGGAGTACATTGATCCATAAATTCTCATTAGAGCTTATTTCACTGGAAATTGCAAATAATTATAGTCATAAGTATACAAATGTAGCACAGCACTAACACAGTAGTCATGAGCTGATTTACTGTTACATATGCGATATACTGAAGTGAGTAGGGAATGGAGAGAGAGGTAAGGAAACTATTCAATGGAACCTTCGAACCAAGTTTATTTATTTATATTATTAACCAATCATTTTTACTTTTTCTCTTATTGTGATTCACGTATCGCAAAGATTTTTTTATTTGATAGCAGCTTTAGCATAAACGCAGTTTTACGCAATATTTTTTAATAAAAAGTAGCGACGTAAGTTTACAAACTTAATGCTACCCAAATGATGGCCAAAATTGCAAACAAAGTTGGCAACTCATTTAGAGGTAAGTACATTAATATGTAGTAACTTCATGTTAGTTCATGCGCCTTCTATGCAGATCTTATAGCGCTGTTTAAAAGTAAGATTAATTGAAAAAGAATACCTTAATTAGATTCCTTTACACTCCCTGCTACAAAGGTATTTTTATGCCTCAATAGGTATCTCCAATAGTAAAGGCTTGTTTTTACCAAATGCTTAACTTGGCAATATGCTAGTAAACTTCCCTTTTCTTCCTAGCTAAGGAAGTAACACCTACAGCGGTATTTTAATTTTATCTGAGTCTGAAAAAGTCATTCAAGTCACATTGAAATTGTACTCATAGTTTCAAGCAAAAAGAGAATACTTGCTGAGCGAAATCGAATTCTATATGATTTACCTTCCGCTTTTTCACCTAACGTATTGAGAACAAACGCAGAGTCGAGAGAATAGCATTCAATACTGAACAAAATAACCATCAAAACCACAGGGTCCCGGTAATCTAAATTAGAAAGATGTCTTTGGTATGTTGTAGATAACGACGTTAAGTTATAACTGTAAAACTATTTTAACTAGCAAGTCATTTTGAAAGTCAGCGGAGTTTTTTCTAAAAGCTTAAGCAAATTTAAAGCTCAAGTTTTGAAGTGGTTGGATTGGTTTCCGCATTTTAAGCATGCTGAGCCCAATAAACCTTAAATTTGTAAACAAGGGTAGCTTGTTTAGTTAGTTTAATAGAAAGTCCAATGATGATTACAAGAAATACTTACCCTTTATAGCTTTAGACGCCCAATCGGATTTACTAAAAGACAAGCAAATAACACACCCGTAGCTCAGTATAACTACTGGAAAATTGTGAAGTTGCACTTTAAAACTATGCGATCTAACAGTGGCGCTTATCGTCAACATAGTTGCAATACAAGTTTTAAATTTCAGCGTCGATCCCTATAGTATTAGCGTACCGCGGTAAAAGAATTGGCTAAAATTAATAGAGATACGTGCTACTACCTCCTTTCAGTGCTGTCGCTTGCCTCCTCGGCGGTGACCTCCAGCATGTCTGGTATTTAATAGCACATATCATCAAAAATTATATGAAAATTATGTGCATATTCTAGAGGAAAGTTCTTCGCAGTACACAAGGTATAATTAGGCACCTGATGTTGAGGGATAACTAAATGAAACCCACGCAAAAAGAGAGAATTTTTGGTGGTATAAATAAAACTATGTTGAGCTAGTTTTACCATTATCAAAAAAAGCAGTCCTTTCGAATAGTGCGTCGAGGCATAGAGACTAATGCCTGATTATGAACCTTTACCTAACCCTAGCATTGATCCTCAGCTCCCACAAATTCAATCAGGCCCATACGTTAAAGGTCGTGACACACGTGACAACGACAACAGAGAAAAAGCAAGAACAAATAAACTAAAGTTACTTTAAATAAGACAAACAAACTGTATATATAACTTCAAAAGGAACGATATCATTCTCGTTTGTGTATTTTAGTTTAGATTTAATGAACATGTTTGCTTTAGTTCCGTGAAGGCAACATGTAAAAGGCGGTAATTACCATATTTGAACATTAAGTTTTTGGATAGAATATGTTATACCAAAATGTTTAGAATTTAATTTAAGGTTCTTAATTGGTTTATCTTTAAATAATTTTTTGTGCAGTCTGTTACTTAATTAAGTGTGTATGTTACTTGATACTATGTACGTACGTATACTAAGAATTTGATTTGAGCCGTGCGTAGCAATAACCCAAGTTTGAAACCGAGGAACTTATACCTCTAAGAGAAATAGCTAAACGAGGAGAGCGTATTCAAAAATATTTTTTATAATAGCTGAACAATATATTTTATTTAACAATTTCAAACAATTCATTTAATACGGTAATATAACAAGCGCGCTTCTGTAATCAAGCTTAAATACTTTTATACGGTTTCATTTGATCAGTATACTTTCGCAGCTTGGGAGGATATTGCTAATTGCATTATAGTGTTAAAAAAGCGCTAATTTTATAGTGAAAAACAAAATTTACCCCACGACAGATCCAGCTGCCTTCCTGATCGCAAACCCGGTTGGCTGGATTAGCCACCCAGTCCTTAGAGTCTTGATCCACATTCATCACTTTATAGATCCTCACTTTCCCATAAGTGGAATAGAAGACTTCTCGAAATTTATTGGGATCCACTCGAACATCACCAATACCATTTCTATGCAGTTTATATAGAAGTGAAGCGGCCATGGATGGCGAGGGTGTGTCTTAAAGCGAGATGTTAAGTATATAAACCAAAATATGATGGTCTAAAAAAAAGACCGTAATCAGCATAAAAGCCCAGGGACCTGCAGTACTTCTCTCCTGGACAGATATTTGGATAAACTGATGTGCCAATGCGGACCATATGAGCCATTTTCGCAAGGTCATCTCCTCCTCCGCCCGTCCATACAAGAACGTAGTCGGCCAAATGACGAATCATATCGTGAGCCTCGCTTTCTCGAGAAATCAGGCATCTAGCAAGAGTAGCTATATGTTCATGATTCCACGTGTTTCCATCAGCAATGGACGTGCGATTGGCAATGCCATTTATCTGATAACCGTAATCCCACCAAGCTAGAACCCTCGAGCCGATGGGAGTGTTTTTTTTTAAAAACTGGTAAGACTCCAAATAGTCTTTGACAATCACAACCCGTCCGTCTGAAAGGCGCGCTCTGAATACGATGGAAGGGCCGGACAGCGCGTCCGCCATTTCCCAACTATACTTATAAAAGTCGATACCTGCAACAAGAATACCACTTAGTCCAAACAAGGCGGCAATTCTCTTGATAAGAGGAGCGTATTTGCAGTTATCAAATGCTGTTAAAGGGGTAACACTCTTGGATATTTTTTTGTTTTTTCTGCCGTCAAGAAAAAACTGTAACCAAAGCTGCTCGTAAGACCACTCTATAAAATAGCCCAAGAAGACACCGCAAAGCGCAGAGACAATAGGGCCGAGGAAGATAATCAAACGAACCATTCGAGCAGAAAAATAATAAGCGGCGACGACGTAGCACACAAGGAACATATAGGAGTTTCTTCTACCATTGAGCAACAAAAATAAGAGCCCCAAGGGTGTAAGGTAATAGGAGTAATGAAGGAATTGAAAGTAGGACTCCGAACTGGCAGGCTGGTGTTCTGCAACAGAATCCACCAGTGGGTTACCTGTCTTTGTATGCTTGATAAACAAGCTCTTAACACGCACGCTGAGGCCTGCAAAGTAGCCCATCGGAAATAAGACAAAGTAAACGACGGACACAACAGCCGCCAACACTATAAGGCCAACTTTCGCCCGCAAAATCCAGAGTTGAGTAAGAGAAAGGTTTCTTTTTTTTCGTTGGGTTTCACAAAATTGCAAAATTATGAACACAAAGAACACAAACATTGGACCCATTTGCTCAAGGGACCTAAGAGGGTTTAACCCAACCATTGGAATCTGAATGGCGCCCAGGGTCCCCAAAACAAAAAAGAAGAAGTAAGAGAGAAACAAGCCGGTGGAGTATTTGTTGAGGAGTACTAAAGAAGCCGCATGAACTCCAATAATGTTCAAAACAAAAACGTAACCACCCCAGCTAGCCGCCATAAACACATACAATAGGCCGGCGATAACGGCAAAAGGCCAAGAGGACTCCGTCCTCAGAGAGCGCGCCCAAAAGTAAAAGGTGGCCACCATCACGGCAATAGCCACCGACTCGTTATCGTAGCCGCAGCCGACCGACCGCATTATATGAGCTGGTATAATGGCCATTATAAGAGCAGCAAAAGCACCAGCAATTTTAGAACGGGAACATTCATGCGTCAATAAGCCAGTAAAGAGCGTCGCTGCGACGCCATACCAGCATGGAGTGTAACAGCAGACAGACACAAGAGACATCGGGCAACCTCAAAGTTTAAAAAAATAGATAAGTTAAAACATAAAACTTTAAATATTAGTGAAAAAGAATAATTTAGAGTGGGTTAAGGCTCAGTAGGTATTAAAACAAACCAATGCTATTTACTAAATTAACTTAAGGTGTTTTATAACAATCCAATTATAAAAAGAAGGCAAGCATATTACCTATTTTTTTTAGAAAATAGTATATAAAATAGGAAGATATTTGCATTCCTGGATATATAGTAGTTCCCACAGGTCTTCCCAACGGATACCAAGACTCGTAATCGAACCATGTAAAAAATTTTTTAAATCCATTTAAAACTAGATACCTTTTTAAAATATATAATTAAAATATCAATGAAGGGTGAAGGGAGTACATATAATAATAATTATTATTATGGAAGGTTTATTACTTAGTAGCGCGGAAATTAAACCATGGGTCAAACTCGTGAATCAGTAGTCCGAATAGTTGTATGGGGATCAGACGTATTACGAATGCAAGGTAGCAAGCAAATAATCCGACTAAAAGAGTTAAAAAAACCGAAAATTTGTTCTTCATAGTGTCTACAACCCATTCATCAACAGTTTTACTTTTGCTTGTAAGCGGTTGTTTACCTTCTTTTTGCTTAGATTTTTTTAAATTCTTATGGTCAGAGCCCACAGATTCTTTAGAATTAAGATTTTTGTCTATTATAGAGGATTTTCTATTTTTACTTCCCTTTTTCGCCATTTTTTATATAAGTAAGAGTGAGAAGGTACCGAAGGTCACTAACAAAAAACTCAAACTTCTTTAATCACTATCGTATAAATAGCCCATTCATGTTCTCAGCGTGATTTGTAATAGTGCACGCGTTAGTGATTAACCTCTTTTACACCTTTGTTTTTATAAGGCTCTTGCTTAGACCTCCTATCTCACCAAACTTGGGGAACGTTTAAGAGTCTTCAGGCTAATATTAATTGATAAGCTATTTCTTATTTTTTGAAATGAAAAATGTTTAGAGGCTAAAGTTTTATAAAGAAGGTTATTAATTTAGGTAAATTTTCTTAGGGTATATTGTGTGTTTTCAATTTTTGTAGAAATAATTTAAGCACTAACACTTATATACGTTAAATGACTGACTAATAAGGAAAATGCAACAATGATTGTTCTTCGTGATGTTGATGAAAGGTCCTATACGTGCTAAACCGCTTTACTAACTTTGGTAGTACTAAAAGCCTGCAACCTGGCTACCAATTTTCTTCTAAGTCGAAAATTATGTGCCTTTAAGGCTTTCCACAAAGACCAATTATTACCGGTCAATAAAACATTGCGTTATTGCTGAAGATGTTGTTAAAAAATTATTTGTCGAAATCTTTCACACTTAACGCGGTGCTGATAATGTTACAATCCTGTTCTTTGAATTAAAAATATTGCAGTGATAACGACGATAACAGACCTTAGCACTCGCCAGGTGGAGGAGTTAATAGTAATAGCGTTTTTTCTTTGTGCGTACTCGATAAACTGGAGTAGGAGGGAAGAGATACTCTTATTCACGCATTTTAGCTTCTGCTTCTCTGTCAACTATATTAGGGGTTAAATATACAATATAAAATTTAAGTTATATGAAAGTGAAATAATTTTAATAAGGTAAGGGGATTTTTAAGTCTCGATTATAATTATCTCTTGCCCTTTTAAGGAGGGCGTTCATTTTTTGGCCTTGTGGAAAACCTGACATCTAACAATCTGTAGAAAGATTACCGTAACGTCCTCAAAAAACTACCTTAACAGAATTACTATGAGGTGGCAAACCAACGCACTGTGGAAGTTTAGCAATTCTACGAGTGTTAGGCTGTTCTATGATGAAAATATACGCAAACAATCTACACATACACTAACCCAAGTAAACCACACAGAATTTATAATTAAAAGATAAACCAACTGAAAACATCACAAACTAATATCTCAAAGTATATGCGATTTCAGTCATTATACGGGGACTGAGTAAACCATATATTTGTTGTATACAAAGATGGTAATTATTGACTGACATACCCTTTTAAACGAAACCGATTTAAACATGTTTATTCAAAGAACCCTAATTTTAATCTAAACGAATATTAACGAAAATGCTTTTTAACCTTTTTTTAGGGTATATAAACGGCTTACTTGCCTATAATAAAATAAAACGACCCTTGTGCTATTTTATACCTCTTTCCTTGTGGGTGTTATTATGTCCCGTCTTGTCGATCAGGTGAAACCTTACTCTCCCTTCGTTTCTTCTCTCGAATTAATTTCCTGTCAAGTATTTTCGTTTTATTCAGTTCGATGAACGCAGTTTCAGCTTTTATTTGACGAAAATATATAAAACTAACAAGGTGCTTATACCTACGAGGGCAAAATAGAAAAACGTTCGCATTACCTGTAGGATATAATACATATTTTAACTAAACTAAAAAAAGAATAAAAACCAGATGGTTTGTAGGTCGTGTTTTACAAATGCTAAAAGTCCTCAAAGCTAGCAAGTACTAGGCTAAGTAGGCTACGTATAACTTCAAAGTTGAGGATAAGTATAAAAAATATTTTTTGTATATATATATTTGTTATTAAGATATAAAAACAGAGAGTATGAGCTAGGCATTAGAAAAAGAAATCTTTTTTTTGAGCGAAGGTGTTTAGCCTTGCAACTGATTATACGGTATAGTACTGACTGGTTAACCTGGTTTATAAAACCACAAGAAGTTATGCCGTTCGGGTTTATAGGAAGTATTAAACTGTTCGTTTGTGCAAAAACTAATTTGCACTATATAAAACCGGAAGGGTTCAAAAGATAAAAAAATAAGTAAACCTATCCATTTGTGTATTCATAGCACTGGCTTGCTATACGTGCGTTATACGATTGACAGTTACATCTATAGTTCCCCTCTGCTTAGCGAGGGTTCGAATTCACGACTTTCGAATCTTTGCGTCATCAACAAAAACGATTGTGCTCTAATCATACAGCTTAAAGTGTTCATATCAGAAAAGAAGCAGCAACGAAAGAACAACACTAACATTATAAAAATAATACCTTAATGAAATAAATTACAAATTTCAGTTAGTTTGTTGAAATTTTTCACATATACCGTTTCTTTAAAGCGTTGAAAGTGATAATAATTTGACACGATATATTATTAAATGACAATATTTCTAACGAGGGGGAGACTTTTCCTTTGTGTAATGAAGCGCACGTTAGCGAGGAGTAAAGGTTATAAACACGTATCTTCAATTAATTTAATATATGAAGAACCAAAGTTTGTAAAGCGTTTAAAAGGTTTTGTATTTATTTTTTATCTTTTTTATTTATTTATTTATGAAGGCACTACTTTTTTTATTTATCAATCGCTGCTGTACTTTTGTTACGTTCACACAAATACTTTACGCTAATTTTTTACCTATAATTAATTTTTTTTTTGTAAATTTAGAACTTCTTATTTTTTAGTTTTTGTGAATTTGTTTTATTAGTTAGTAATTTATATTTTTGTCATTACATATATTAATTTTTCTTAATTTATTTAGAAAAAACCGAAACTTCTCAGAGAGTAAAGGAAGGAAACGTTCAAGATCGTCCTGATCTACCGGATGAGGTAAAGAATTTATTAATTTGATATATTTTTTTACAATGTAAAAGGTATGTTATCTCTTTTTCTGCTATAAAATTATATATTTTCGGCTAATTCTTTAAATTTGAGTAACTTTCCATTCCTAGATTTTATAATAATTTCAGTTTTACTTCTTTTTGGTTTTATAAATTAATTGTGCGAATCTAAAGCTTATGTATATAATAGTAGATCATTTTAGTTACTTAATTAATTATATAATAAGTAATTTCGCTGACTTTATTACTTGTTTAATCTGTTTTTTTCTGAAAAGTAACAGTTGCACGTAATATTGTATATGTATATTGCAAGTGCTTAAGATATATTTTTATGAGTGAACTTTTTACCAATTTTATGAATGTTACGAGTCATAAAGTTTTAACAAACTTTTGCAAGTTATTATGATAGAAAATTTATTTTATTTTTCTTTTTACTGTTGGTTTTTTATTAGCGAAAAAAGTCAAATCTGATTGTTATTTAATTTTTAATTAGTAGGCAGTGCCATTTTGAATAGATTTGCCTTATTTTATTCGCTTTTTTAAAACATTTTAAGCTTTGGCCATCTGTTTATTGAGTAAAAATATTTGATTTAATTTAATAATTTTTTTTATTGTTAGTTTGGAATTTTAGATTTTTATTAGTGTAACTTTTGTTATACTTTTAAAATTTAGGTTAAAAATTAGAGACATATAAAAAACTTCATATAGAAAAAAACTATAATTAAAAAAAATAAACTGTCTTTATTATTTTAATTGTTTCGTGTGTTACTGCAAATAATAGATTGCCTTGAAAATTTAAAATAGATTTTGGTAAATAACTAATAATTTTGTTTTTCCTGCTTTAATTAATTGTTCCACATAAGTTTATTTTAAAATAATTACAGCGCACACCTTCATTTGTTGGAAGGATGATAACATGTAATACTTTTAAAATCAATTACTTATAAATTTTGAGTTGTATTATTAAATTCAGTTATTGAGTATATGAACTCCTCTTCGTGCAAGATCGGAGACTAAAATTATTTTTGGTTTTTTTTTGTAAAGTCCAATTTTTTTTTAACATAAATAATTTTAAATTTATTAATTTAGTTCAAATATTTTTTTTGTCATAGATTTTATTAAAGTATAGAATTGAGATCTAATTATTAGTCAGTTTATATAAACATATGGATAAATTTAATTTTTACAACTGTTTTCAATTAGATTTAAAAAGGTTAAGTTTATAATTTTTATTACTTTAATTATTTTTAGTTATAGTCAGTTTATCTACAAGTAGCTTTTTAAATGTGTGTATTTAATTTTATTTTGGGTAAGCTCTAATGGAATTTTAAAATTTATTTTATTTTTAAGTTTTCTAATTTTTTTTTAAAAAAAATTATTTTTAATAATTAATCCTTATTAATAAATTTAAATTAAAATTTATCAAGGAACCTCTTGTAGTGGAAGGAGGTGATTTTACTCCGGAAGAATACGCTCTTCTAAAGAAGAACAGACTTTCAAATTATAAAGTTGAGGGAAAAAGTTCAGTACAATTTTTTACAACTTTTCATTTTTTATTATCTTTTTTTAATGGCTTGTTTTTACTTAAGCTTGTTTGGAATTATGCTCAGCGCCTCTTGGAAAATCTGAAAAATTAAAAAAATATGTTAAAAGTGAAAAATCTACTATAAAAAAGTCTTTATTAAACAATAAAATGCTTCTCTCCTTTGACACAGAAGAAGAAGACCTCTGAGGAAATTAAAAACTTAGATGATTTTCTTATTTCCTTTGAGTAAATTTTTTTTTGCGCAATTTCATTAGCTTGCTTTATTAGAAAATTTTAGATTTAAAGTAAATTTTGTACTTTTTAAAATTATTCAAAACTGATGATTTTACTTATATAAAATAAACTTTTTAGTCTAGCTTGTACGTTTATTTTACTACCTTTATGCATTTCTAACTATAATATCCACAAGTCATTTAAGTATTAATTTATTAGTTCTGTGTGTACAGATTTAGTGCTTTTATAATAATGTTTCCATTTTCATTTGGGTTGTCGGGAATTTATGGGTATAAGGATAAAATATGGTTTACAAAGTTAAAAGTTGTTGCTGCACTTTCATTATAAAATTTTACTTTAACAGATATTACTACTATAAAGAAAGTAAACAACTTTTGGTTTTCTCATTAACGATTGTTTTTAGCTAATTGTTTTTTTTACAAATTAAGTTCTATGTCAAATTTTTTAATTGTGTTTTTTTGAAGCTTGAATAATATTCTAGACTTTTATTCAGAGTTGTTTTCTATCTTCAAAGTTCCATATTTAGAAAAATAAAGCTTGTTTAACATGCAGAGAAACGTTTTCTTTGAATCAAAGACAAATTACACAGAGAAAACTTGATTAGATCACTATAACAAAAACATGAAGTGCATTAGAAAGTTAATATCGTTCCTTTTGGACTGATTGAATATGCAAGACTCAAGATCTTTTATCTTAGGCTGAAATATTATAGCTACCATCAAAGCAAAAATTAAGGGGTGTATTTTATACTCCAACAGCCTTTGATACTATCATAGATGTTTATGTTAATGAAATGTATTATAATTGGGGCGCAGAACGCATTTATGATAAATCTATATAAGGAATGAGTATTAAAAAATACAACACTACTGACAAAATCTTCGGGACTGATTTTAAAAACCAATGAACCATAATGGAATGGTCGCATAGTATATATAGTACCTGTACCTAATAACCCCAAGGCTAGACACACTCTTTAGATCCGTGCGACCATCGAATGTCTCCAACTAACAAATTTCAACAGCACATTTAGCCAGTAGGGATTTGTTAAAGTTGCACCAATGGTTCCGAACAGAACAGAGGTTTTAGGTAACTTTACTCATTCTACAGACCTTCCTCCAAACGCTTTCTTCCGCAACTAATTGCTACTTTAGAGTAGTATCTGCAGAACTTAGCTGCTTCCATTAACGTGGAAATGGTTTGCAAGTTGATTTTCACAGCTCTAGAAGGCAAAGCATGCACCCAACACGAAGATTTTACTACCCGCAAGGTTAATGAGCCTATAGGTTTCGAAGCAACATAGCCAACAATAGAATCAGACAAGTCTGGCTACCGAATTAAAACTAATGATAACAATAATGTCTGTTCCAAAGTTACAGGTAAGATTAGCCTGCTAACGGGCTAAGTCACCGCGGACTTTTTACCAAGTTTAAGAGTAGTTGTCTTCAACCGAGGTTTATCAAGTCCGGTTTTGGGCCCCTCCAGCGATTCTCCAAGGTAATGCATTACTCCCGACCCTTATATTGCACAGGAAGGCCCATAATCACGTTTCATTGGGTTTCACAGTTGTTTAGCTGTTTGTGTCCAAGAGTGTTAAAATATTGTTTATAATGTACAGTAACATCAAGTTGACCCAGCTGAGAAATAGAGGATGCATGACCCGTACAATAGTAGTCTGCTTCCAGGTATTAGTCCGCTTTTGGATGGCTCCCAATTGAGTACCAAAGACCGTAGCCAACCGGTATCCGCAAAAAATAAGAGCGACAGAAGACGCGAATTTTAAAATATAGGGCTAATTTTTTTTCAACCGCATTTACGATGATACACCCGGGGACAGAACCTGAGTCTTTACAAGTATAAAGTGTGTACACAACTTGAAGAAAGTCTCGAGATATGACTAACGGCCAAGGCACAAAAAGCGCCTAGCCTACCCACAAAAGTAGCCGACCTATGCAATCCAAAGTGTTTGACTAAATAACCACAAATCTCTGACTTGCTACAATTGCAGCCAAGTTGAGGTTGCGTCGCACGCCCTGCGCTAAAAAGATGATTTAAAGGTAAGATAAAGGTACCAAAATACTCGCAAAGGAAGTGCGAGGGCAACGAGAGACGCGAAAAACGCATCTCTTCAAACGAGTGGTTTAGGGTGCTTAATTATGGTACTAAGAAACACTAAATTATGTAATTTCTTAAAAATGACCCGTAAAAGGCTCTAAAAGCACTTCAGCCTAAAGAAAGATCAAAGATGGCAACAAGTCGGCCGAGGAAAAGCACTAAAAAGCTAATAAAAAGTAAGTAAGGTCGTTACTCAATATAACTAGGATAAAGCACTAGTAATAACCTGAGTACCAGGCCAAGGTCCAATAAGTCAAAGAGGTGTATGATTAGACTGTCTTACAATGACCAAAAGCCAAGCATAAATAATAGTATACCTAGTAGAGAAGTAACCTTGAAAGAAGTTAGGTTTTATTTATTTGTAAATTTTAGGTCAATTTAATATTTTTATTTGTTACTTTATGTTAATTTAATATTTTAATTTGTTAATATATTTTTTATTTTATAAGATAAATCAAATTATTTTGATTTTATGAAGAATTAGCACTAGATCTAGTACTTTTCTCTTCTGTCAGCTTGTGCATACTTGTATCAACGCTCGTCAATAATGTTATGGTACCTTCCTGAAAATGAAAAGAGATTCAGGCACCTTCTCAGACCGAGTTCTTAAAAGTCTAAGACAATATATTATATTTTACTCAGGTTAAACCACAATCAGCTAGTAGTCTTAATAGTTTCACGTTACAAAGATCATATAAAGGATTTAAGGGTAGCTAAAGAATAAACAGATCTCTTTTTTATTATAACTATCTTCCGTAATAAAGTCAATAGTATTAAGATATTATCGATTATTTTATTTCATTTGATTTGGTATTTTTAACTATTATCAGGGCATTATAGATTAATTTGTTAATTTATTTATTAATTTACTAATATAAAAATTTAAAGCTGGATAACTAATATTACTTCCTAGTTTAAGGTTACTAGTTTTTTTCTACTATATTTAATAGTTTATAAGTAGGTTCTTCCGCCTTGAAAAGTTCTACTTCGGTAGAACAAAATTAACAATCTAGAAATGCTAGCTAATTAAATGTTCTACCAAAGTAGAACGACAAAAAAGGCAAAAGTAAAGATTATCTCCAATTCGCTTGAGACCCAGGAAAGGCAGGCATTTTGTTTCTGGAATGACTATGTCACCTGTAGGGCCAAACAGCGTAAACTAGGATCAAATTTAGTTCTTTTTTTAGCTCTCCTTTAGATTAAGTAGTTAATAGGTTTAACTTTGATTTGTCTAGTCAAAGATAAGAGTTCGGTTCTCTTCTTAGCTGTTTACTGAAAAAAGTGCACGCACATTACCATATTTAGTTAATTTTTATATTATACGAACGAACTGCATGCCTGTCTTCTGGGTGCAGCTGCTGTAACTACAGGGAGAGAGGGTTAACGGTTAGGGTAAATATACATAAAACTCACTTGGAAGACTAAGTTTTTTATGGTTTTTCTCTTTTCTCTCTCTTGCTATTTTAGGTTGCCCACGGCGTAGGGACTGGGTTTATCTTGTGTGTAGTAACATACGGGACAGTTTAATAAATAATATAGTTTTTTAGTGTTAAATAATATTTATTATACTTATATAAGCCACTTATTCTACAGCGTTGCCAATAAGAAAAGAACTAACAGATAGTTCAATAAACTTGCTATCTCTTTTATATCAATTTTATTGTTATAGGCGCTACAGTAAACTAAAGTGGCTACGCGAGTAGGGGCTTTAACTAACAAAACACAAAAGATATCTTGAACCCGTTTTTAATATTTTTATACAAATTAAGCAAAGTAAAAAATGTAAAAATATCTGGTAAAATTAATTTACAAACATGGACATAATTTTCGACCTTTAGAAAGGTATAACCCAATGAGGAAACTGAGCAATAAGGCGTGGTTGTTCTACGAAAGATTTTTTTCTTTGGTTGTATTTTCTGTTGTTAAATCAAATTTAATTTAGTTAAATACATAAAAATGCGTTACATTAGTTAAAAAAAAAAATTCCTCTTCCCCTGTATTGTCCTTCTAGTAGTTGTCGCACTTAGGACGATGAAATAGGCGTGTCCGTTAGCTTTCTTTTAAAAA
The DNA here is from genome assembly GCF_036711695.1 of Zophobas morio. Lineage (NCBI taxonomy): Eukaryota > Metazoa > Arthropoda > Insecta > Coleoptera > Tenebrionidae > Zophobas > Zophobas morio. Next base: position 88,148 of record NW_026972623.1, read on the forward strand.
TACCTTCCATCGCCACAGTTACATTCTTATGAAGACAAAGTATATTTTGTGCATGCATTCAATAAGATCCAATCACAATGCTCATAATTCAAACGCCTTCGATTTGATTCTTTCCTTGTCCCAATCTTTAAAATTTTTAATTACTAGGGTATAAGCATTAACCTTTGCAATATCTACTGAAGCGTAAAAGTGGGTGATGGTTACCTTCGAGTAGAACGTTTTAAATGGGATTCTTTGCTGTTATCGCCTCCTTTAGTTCCATTGTAAAACAAGTTTATACGGGACTTTTTTTTCTCACCATCCGCTACTGCATTGTATGGCCGTTGTGTGCTTAGTAAAACAAGGGCCCTTTTAGTTTCGTTCCACCACATAGAAACCAAAATCATGGATGTTTACCTGATGTTAAATCGTTAATGCAAACAAATATGAATATTGCTCTCGGTTTCTACATTTATTAATTCTTTGAAAATGCTCCTAAGATTAATTTGTATAGGCTCGACCATTATTGATTTATCGTTAGTTTATAAGTCTTCAACCATTTCAAAAGAAGTGTAATAACGTTGTTACATTTCTGGCTGTCTTATAAAGGTTTTGTTATCCTATTCACTATAGCAGTAGGCCCTATATATCCCGAGGTACTTCCTATACCTTAATTAACGTAAACTTTCATTGCTAAAAATACATTGCGCTACAATCCGCAATAATGCTTAAGATGCCATATTTTTACCCGGCGACACCTACACCCGAAGAGTGCTAACATACGTCAACGACAACAGTTGAGCCCAGACGTATCTTTCCTATAGCTGCAAATTTGTCACAACTTTTTAAGCTTCCCTTGGTTCTTTTGTGTCGAATCGAACTATTTTTCTGAGTTTGCGGTATCTGCTTCAACTCATAGTTGCAAACTAGTTCCACTATAAGCCGGCCGACCAAATTGTCCAGGCCACAAATCATAATAATCAATATCAATTTTTTTTTCGCTCCTATCAGAATAAAAACACAAATGAGTGCTAATATTTCTGTTTAAGTATATATCGAATATTACAACGTTGCGCTACCCTAAATTGTGTGCAGTGTGATCACTTCTAGATTTTTAGGTGCCATTAACTTAAAGAAAGATTCTTTTAGAAATTGGCTATGCCATCTGGTAATAATAATTGCTTACGTTGACGAAATGTATTTTTTAATTTTTTGACCCGACTGTCGCGAAGGTTTAGATGGAGTACTTCTTACCAGACTTTGCAGTATACACCTAAAATTCTATAAAAATTTGACTCGCCCAGTATTGTTTATGAATTCATTCTCTAATGAATTGTCGAACAAATCGACTCTAACATCGTTCCGTTTGCAACCTGGTTATTATTTCTCACTCTGAAAGTTGGCTATTTTTACTGCAACTCTTTGAGAGTGAGTAACCTGGGCAGCTTGACTTTATAAGAGCGCAAGATATATCAACTATAATGACAATTTAGGTTTAAGTTCAAAAGTCGCTCAAAATCTTTATTTTAAAAAGTTAGCTAATTCTATTGTGTTAGCGGATTGGACCGAGAGGTGGTACTCTTTGTCCATACCAACAAATTTGTAGTAAAAAGTTAAAAAAGTCCAAGCGAACGGGAAAAGGACAATCCCAATGGAACTCTATACAACAGACGAGAATAAATAATTTTCTGAGGGCTTTTGAAAAGTTGGAAAGGTTTATAATATTAGATATAGAATTTGTGATCATTTTGTGCCATCCTTAACCTGCGAGGGTCAGTATGTTTTTCACATTGTAACGTTTACTTCGACGCTTTTCGCCTAGGATATTTAAACGCTTCCTGCAAAGCAGAGTAATTTTTAAGTGTTCCGAAAATCTTTTAAACAAACCTCGCATCTACCATTATCTAGAAAGATCCACGCGCGTGAACAACGGATACAAACCTATTCAATTAGGTTTAATTAAATATAACATAAAAATTTTATAATTTATTGTTTTGTAAAGGTGTACATAAACTATCGTTTAAAATTGTTTATTTAATGTTTTAAATTTTTTCGTAAAAACTCTATAGGGCATTAATTAAGAATAGGTTAATTGAATACTTATATAGGTTAAGACTTAATTAATGTAGTTGCATAATAGGAAAATCGCTTTATTACTTAAGTCTATATAGCTTTATAAATTATCGCTTTAAGGAATTTTGCACGTGCCTCTTCGTGCAAATCGTTGCATTTTTCACACGAAAATTTCTTGATCGCTCCATCGTAGGGGTGTTTTTTTACTGCTTTTGAGTGGCTACGAAAGGTAGCCTATCTAGAGACCTTTATTTAAAAAAACGCGAAAACTTTAAATCGACTAAAAAATGAAGTAAAATGTCTTTTATATCAAGGAAAGCCTTATATTAAGACGACTCATAAATGTGGTGTCAGTAACGCCACAATATATTGGATCAAAGCTAAAATATAATTAAAAGCGTCCTTGCAATGAACCTAGGAGCCCAAAGATCTTGAAAAACCGGTATGTACTTTACTATAAATGACATCGGGTGAGAGCAAATCTGCACAAAAAGCTTCAATAAACATACAAACAACATTAGAAAAGCCAGTTTCCAAGATGTTCCATATCAAGAGAATTGCATTCTGCTGGTGGCCATGCGAAAAAAAAAAGGTAAAGTAAACCCGCTCTGACAGACCGTTACATGCAACTAAGATTTGAGTTTGCGAAGAAGTACGAAAATTGGTCCGTATTATAACTGGGAATAAGTAATTTTTCCAGACGAGACCTAGATCAATCAATATGATGCAGATTGTGTTGGTTGGTGTTGGAAGCGATCCGGCGCTAATCGAATACTTTATCGCCAGGTGGTGCAAATGAAGTAGAATGGAGGAGGATCCAATATGATTTGGTCCTGAAATAACATCGTAGGATGTTGGTTATTTGGATTAAGTGACCAGTATGACCTCGAGCTAGATAAAATGGTTTTTCAGCAGGATTATGCCCATGCCACACTGCACTATCGGTGCGATTATGGCTCCAGTTACAGTCGTAGTTTTAAGTGCTGGGCTGGCCTCCGCAATCTCCTGATCTCAATCCCTTTAATCATGCATGAGGAACCTTAGAGAAGGGATTGGGATCATACGAATCAGCCCCTGCTAACTTGAACGAGTTTTAGACTCTTGTACAATAAGAATAGAGGTAATTTAACACCGATAAATTCTACAATCTGATTGCCAGTGTTTAGGAGAAAGGGAGTCATTCTAATTGAAAAAATTTGGTTTATTAAATTAAATTTTTTCTACGTGCAAAATAGTTACTTTAATCTCTCAACTTTAAAGCTCCTATCTTTTTAAATATAAAACCAATATAAGATTAATAAGATCAAGTATCATCAAAATGTAGCCGAACATGGAAGTTTACTGTGCATAAATTTTAAAGTAATCCATTACATAACTAAAAAGTTATTCATTACTAAATGAAAACTGCTAAACATATAAAGAATTATGAGTGATAATGTGTATAAGCTGATTGCTTAAATATACCTAACCTTCGTTTTCGTTCTTGCCTTTCTTATTAAAATAATAGACCACTAATAGGCAATTTGGGACCTTTAGTCGTTGAAAATTTTTTAGTACACATAAGTCGGGAAGGTCCTTGAGGGCTCAAATTTCATTCTTTTTAACAAAGTATTGCCACGTGCTCTTTGAACCTTTTATTTCATGAAAGAAGGTAAAAGAGGGTGGTCATATCAACTAAAATATTTTTAGCTAATTTTATTAAGGATAAGGTTCCAGGTTAAGGCCGAATTTTTTTGCTTGTAATGTAAATTTTTATCTAGTAATCATGAGAATACGTGTGGAAATGTTTATATAAATTATATTCACTTAAAAATTTGTCATAGCACTTTTACCCATATAAAATGAGATATTCCTTAAAGAAACTTCTAACGGCTGGTAATTAGTTTAAATCAAATATATCTTATTTCGGTAGTAATGACTCAAATAAACAAAAATGATATCAAGGAATTTGGCAAATAGATTAATTTTAGAAATAAAGACTACAATTTTCTTCAATAGCAATTAATCTCCGTTTGTTTAAATTAAAAAGAAAGTCCATTAACGTTTTATGAAATATATTAAAAAATATTTTTCTACAACTCAATTCATATCATAAAAGCTTGCCAATACTTAAAATATAAGAAAAAAGTATGAGTCGCAGATGTTTCTACTACTACATTATAATAATTTCATTAAAAGTAAAAAATTGTTTTAATGACTAACATTACTACCACCGCTGGCAATGCTCTTCAAAACGTGACCGACGGGTAACCCGTGGTGGTCACAGCAATAGTTAGGTTTCTATGCCTTTTAGTACATAGAAACGAGTGTTTAGCTTTTAGTAATGGGCAATAGTGGTACTAACTCTCATTTATGAAGCTACGCATAATGTATTAGCGTGGCCTCAATTTTTAATTAGAAAGAATTTTTTAGCCCTTTGTTACCTATAGAACTATAAAAACACCTTGGTCTACAATATTATCAAATCATAAGAAAATCTTGTCTACTAGCGCCTACTTAAACTAGTTTCACTGTGCACCTTTTATATAAAACTTAGACTATAACTAACGTCTATAGCAGCATTCTTATCTTCTGCTTACGCGTACTATAGTAGCTTGGACTACTAGTGTCTTCTGTCCTTAGAGCGGTTTAGAGAGCGTGGCCAGACCGCGTTGTTCAGGATATTTTTCCATCAGAGCTAAAGAGTATAGAAACAACTGATGTATACGCTAAAATTAAGTACGCTAAATCATTATATATTATAACTAATTTAAGCCTTCATATAAAATTTTAGTGTTAAAAACTTTTAGTAGTTTTTGTAGATGCTACCTATTAGGTTTGGTGAAGATTTTAATTGAAGACATCGTGGAACAGCAGAAATGACAATTTTATTTGGCAAAATATTAGAACCGTTAGTATTAGGAATAATTTTGGTAACTTTAAATATTTTGTACCTGCACACCTCTGCGTATGCATTAGATGAAATTTTTTCTTATAAATCATATCTTTCGATATGATAACTCGCGCGCTTATTATATAGTACATACTAGCAAATAACATCATTCGTCAGTGTATGTCAAGCGTCCCACTGTAATAGTAGGAAAACACCAAGCAAACACTAATTTTAAACCTGTTCTTAGCTTGGTGTAGACGCTTCAAGAAAACAGCGGGATTGCTAATGAACTATAATAAAATATTTGTATTAAGAAAAAGTTGAAGAACTAATAGAAAAAACAAACAATTTTGAACGGAAACAAAATTTTCGTTTTGAAGAGGAGTAATAATAATAATAAAAATTAAATATATATACTACGATCAATAAAAATAATAATATTTATTTTGATTAATGTAATAAAAATAAATATAAATTAATAATAAAAAATATAATTTAACTTATAATAATATATATTATTATGAAAAGAATTATAATAATTAATATATACATAATTTTCTATAATTATAGTAATTAAAGGAGATAATAGAAATAATGAAGTGATAATAATATTTATTATCATTATAATTAAGGTTATAAATAATAATAATAAATAAATATAGGATAGTTTAATAATAATATTTAGTTTATAATTAATGTAACTATTAAAAACAATTATTATTATTACTAAAGGTCAGAAATTATAATAATAATTAATATCCACTACAACTTATCAACTCATTAGATCTTCTGTAAAGTTAACAAAATTTACCGAACGGCTTCTGTGGGTCCGTTGACGACCTTTTGCAGAGGCTATGCTTTCGAAAAATTTGCCCTATTCAAATCTTATAAAGTACGCGACTATCTTTACACTTACAGTTTAAAATTAGATATTTTTACACGACAAGAGCTTATCATTAAAAGACTCTGTTTCTATATGTACAATATGAAAAAGCTAGCCCAAGTTTAAATTTTCAGTAATATCGCTAAGCGAGAACTGCAAGGTTCTGACCTAGTAATAAAAAAGGATACCCTTTAAAAGCAATTTTCTTAATTATCCATAGCATTATAGAGAGGCCCTCTTGGCAGAAGCTGATTTAGTTGGGGGATATTTCAAAGTTTACATTATAAAACTTATAGTGACTGTTAGGGTATTTAAACTTTTAAACTTTGATATTTAAACCTTTAAGTCCTTTCAAGCACACGCGTAAGAACACAGGCAAAAAAAACTTAAAAAAAATGGACGCAGCTTGAACTACTTTTATTTATTTATAACTCTGACATGCTACATTAAACCTCTCTTACTATAAGGCCTCAAAAACTGCTTAATCTAATTTTGATGCGGTGTAACATCGGACGATAGGGTAATCAGGTTAATTAGGAGGGCACTTGAGCACAGACGCAATCAAGTGGATGTGGGGGTTCCCTGTATTTCTTGTATAAACTTGTATTGTAAGTAACTTCTCAGGTAAATAGCGGATTATGAGCCGAAACTTTTTTAAATTCTCTTTGGCTGCACGTTAGAATTTTGGTAGGGTTTCAAAATTCAAGTAGCGATGAAGGATAAAGCTTGGAACAAACCATGGCGCACCTAAAATAGTTCTCAGTTTAGAGTTTTTTTTGTATCAACTGAATTGCCCGAATAATGACGGAGGGAATATATGACCATGCTACAGTTGCATAGGACGTCTTTGGTCTGATAGAGAGTTGAGGCTTGTTGTGCTTGAAGAGGGGATTTTTCGGCAGAGAAGTGAATAAGTGGGTAGAGTAATTGATCTCTAATTTATCCTTTTTCGGAAATTGTTCAATATGGTTGCGCCAAAAGGGTCTTGAATGCTCTATTGATAATATTAATCATATATATAAAATTACAAATGGTAAAAATATTCTGTATAAAAATAAATTGCGCCTAATTATGGCAACATAGATATGTAATTTATGAAGCTGTATCTATTTCTTAATGGTGACTATAGTAAGCCTGCACTATAAATACATAATAGATATATTTTTTTTTAATCTAACGCATCCACGACTATAGCTCAGTAAGCGCTTCTGTAATTTCATAGTGGTACGGAGCCTTCTAAGTTCGGCGCTACTAATGCTTAAATAGTCAACATATATTTAACGTTGTTGAGTGTTTTAATTCTGTTAATCAAGCTTCCTTAAATTGGAGAGAGTATATAAACTTTTCACCTTTCATAAGGTTAAAGTAATTATGGTTAACAAAAATTTAAGTTGACGCTAAGCTGAAACTTAAAAAATTGCCAATTCAGGATAGCAAGCGAGATTATAAGTCTCTGAACTGGTATATTATTAGCTATAACTTATAATATATAGTAGGCTAACTAGTATAAACAATAAAATATTATAATGCAGAGATTAAAGACTCCTCTCTGGTTACGCACTCGTTAATACAGGTGTGAAAATTTTACATTTGTAAAACCCATATATTTCTAAATAAAATAATTACAAAAATAAAGAGGTTTATTGGATGAAACCTCAAAATTTCTTGGTTGGCAGGTGGCCCCAGCTTACTAACTACTTTTTTAGCAATTCCTTTTTCGCTTAGTTTTATCTCGTACGATGGCCCACTGGCACTGTTCTTAGTCTTCATCTTATATTAGTTAAAATAATGTGAACGCTCAAACAACCTTTTTTATCTTTAAATACGTAATAAGTTTGCAGGAAAAAGCTTTTTCAGAGCCATGGAAAACTTTCAAAAACTTACATTTTCCCGTTGAGTGGCAGTTCAGTTTATATGCAAATAAAGTTTTTGCTGTTTAAAAAACACAAGGTTTTTTACATTTTAACTAGTAACTATTTTTATATACTAAAACTATAAAAAAACAATTCTGTCTTTTTAACAGATAAGTTTATGTTAAGGAAAAAGTCCCCCTTAACTATATAGAAGTATACAATTTATTAGGTAACGAGTACTCAAACGATTCATATAACTATCAAAAATCAAAATTTCAGTCAAAATATATAAAACGTTATACTTTAATTTCGATAATAAAAATTTTTAATCACCTGCCAAAAGTAAATAACAATAGTATAACGCTTTTAAAAATAAACATACTAGAATATGATTATTATATTTGTTTAAGTAAAAATAAGAAGGTAAAGGTGATTATCAGTTTTTGTAAAAGGACTAATTAGCTTTAAAAAGTAATTATTGAATAGAACTTCTTAAGAATAGTCACTTCACTACCCTCCAGTCGCTTTCGCTTTTAGAGTGGCGAGGGGAGTCCATAATATTATTACTTTCCAGATAGTTGAAGAGTTCCGGTACGCGGTCAGAGAGCGGTACGTTACTATTATCACCTTTATATAGTTTCAAGTGCTTGTTAAAAAACAATTCATTATCAAGAGCAAAGTTCAGCATATTTGGGAAAGACTGACGAAAAACTCTTTCTTTATGGAAGTTCATTATCATAGAGGCAACCTTTATAAGTTATATATGAATGGAAACTACGCGTAGTGAAGATAGTTTGTAAAGTTTCCACCTCCGGAATGGAATCATCTTCGCAAATTACGTTGAAATCTGTGGTGAAAGCATCTTCTAAAAAGTCTTCTATATCGAGTATGGTACACTTATCGATATAGTTTGGGTGCATAAGGAAATCGATTAGATCTAAGTATAAAGCAACAGCCTAGTAATAAAAAAGATGAATTTATAAAAATTAATTTTATAATAGCCCGAGTACAAACAATAATAGTAAAAACTTTAAGTTGTTTTATTTGTTAAAAACGTAAAGATTAAGATTTTATTAGTTTATAAACCTATTAAGATATAGCAAACATAAAAAAAAACTGTTAACTTTCCTTCTCAGAAGAGTTAGGGCCACCTAGATTTTGCTCAACGGCCAGAACTAAAGTAGTCCATTGATTAAACAAAATATCCAAAGATACTGCAAAAATCTCGTTTCCACTAAGAGTGGTAAAATGGTGTACTTGAGGTGAACTATTTATATCCATTAATTGAAATAACTTAAAACTATTTTACAAACCCTGTAACCCTCCACACGTAATAAGTAAATATCACATTTGTCATAGGAATAAGCGTTTTAGTTTGTTTTAAGACAACTTATATCTTGCACATATTTCTTAAAACGAGTTTTCTAATAGTGTTTAACAATTTACAAATGTATTGCCTTTAATACGTTTACAAATTTTTCTAATCCATTTTTAAGCTTACGGGGGTGTTAGCATTTAGAATTTATATGAGTCAGACAAAATATAAAAAGTAGCCTTATTAACGAGGGCAGTAAAAACTTTTTACTATCCGGGTTCTTTTGTAAACTTACATGTTGTATGTATTTATTATATCATTGTTCAAGTTAACTTCTATCTACTATTAAACATATCGAGTTATAAAGCAATAAGTTAACAGTTCTCTAGATAAATTCTATTGAAGGTAATTTTTTTCATTATTGAACTTTAACATAATTAGATGATATAACTGAAGAACTAGTTTAAAATATTTAAGGTAATAATAACAATTATGATCTACAAAATATCTGGAAGTGAGGCAGTCATTGCAAGCCTTTCAATATGCGCTAGTGACAAAAGGGGGACATAAAAATGACAAGAAGTGGATTACTAATTAATCAGTATATTAATGGAGGCCCCTACAATTTTTAAAGAACTTAAAACCATTAAATAAGCAAAAAAAAAAATTTTAATAATTGGCAAGTATATATATGAAGTGCCAAGAGTGTATATAGAACCGGAGAACTTCAATAAGGAACCGGTGAGATAAAACCTGGAAAATTATTTAAAAAATATTTATTTTTAAAACTTCTTTTATATTAAAAAAACATGAACAAGGCACAATAACAAAGAGTAGTACAAGGACGGGAAAAACACGTGATTTAAAAATGAGTATATATTTAGTGGACTAAGTATTTTAAAAATTCAAAGCACATGAAGCAAAAGGAGCAGTGTCCTTTGTTACATAGATGGCTTTAATCCTAATTTAGAATCCCCTTGTGGTGAATCTAACAGACAGAAAAGAATAGAGGGGGAAAAAAGGAGAGCAGTATCACACACTCGTTTTCTGCTGATTAAATTTATATTTTTCCTTCAGTAAAAAATTATTATTGTTCCAGGCTTTTCACTTGATCACGTGGATATACCTATTACAACCATGTTATCACGTCTCTCAAATAAATAATTCATAAGTACGTTATGAATTTGTGGGAATAATGGTTTGGTAGATACATCTGCGATGTTGTTATTCGACTACACGAGTTGTTTATGATACTCTTTCCTTTGCATGTCACCCCTCACGTAAAGATATGCTATATCAATTTCTAATTCATTTATTAGATGTACCGCCTCTAATTATATTCTTAACCTTTAAGTTGGCTGTATAGATCTTCATATCAATTCCGCGAGAAGGAAGTAGTTCTGTTAATATATTTCTAATCGCAAAAATGCTAGACAATGCCTTGCTTTTGGCGATATATTCAGCTTCACAGGAAGTCGTTAATTTTTGTTTTAAGTTAAAGAACCATTGAAAAGGGCAGCGATTAACACGTATGATATATTCCATGGTCATCTTATAGTCATATGTGCCTGCCCATGAAGCGTCACAGTAGCATTCTAGTAATACCCTATTTTCATGGTAATTTTTGTAATTTAATACTAGAGAAAGTTCTTTAATACTATTAAGATACTTTAATGTTTGACACGCCCACTTCATGTGTTCATCACCGTTGCAATGTGTAGGAAGCGACTAAGAATAGGAGTGGCATATGATAGCTCGGGTATAGTACTGTCAGCAATATTTCGTAGTGACCCAACTAGGTTGTAAAAGGTTGCATTAGCACCCCCATCCGAGGGTGGCTTTAGCTTTGTGCTAATTGACAAAGGTTGTTTTAAAGCGTTTCTCTTATCCATCTGATGTCTCTGTAAAAGGTGGTTACTGTGATGACTTTGATTTAACATGATGGGGTTGTCCTTATCATCGGTGTCAATTCCCAAAATCTTGGGCCTTTACACATATTCTTTCCTCATACTATTGATAAAGGTGGTGTAGCCACCATTGTAATACATCCATCAATGTAAATGCCTACAACTGTTTCGAAGTTATTCCTATAAAATATGCATTCATCCACTTTACTTTGGCTGTGTCCATACTTGATGACCTTGTAAACAAATCTCGATAGAAAAGTCTTGCTGATGCTTTAAGGCCGCAGAGAGCAATATTAATTTTGAATGCATATTTTTTGTTAGTCAAGTGATGTTAAGTAAGTGGTCTTTTTTGAAGACAGGGTAGTTTATTTTTAATTAAATACATTCCTTGTGGTATGTGTACAAATACAGGTCTTTATAATTTTATATATAAAAATGCCGTTATTATGTGTGCTGTATGGATGGCCAATTTACGTATTTTGGCTAGAGTTAATAGCAGTTTAAAAAAGAAGATTAGTAACACTGGAGAAAAAAGATGCTTGAAATTAAAAATCAGGAATTTGCTGAAAGCCTCTGGCCACTAATCTGGCTTTGTATTGATTATCTGAATTAAATATGTGACCTCCGCGTAGTTGATATTTTTTTTTCATTAAGAATACAATCCCTAGTAATAATCTCTAAGCCATTAGGCTCTAATAATGTTATGAGTTCGTATTTAGCTGCTAATTTATACAAGTCTTTGTCTGCTGAATGCAGCGCTTCAGAATATGTGTTAAAGTATTATGAGTTAATAAAGCATTTGATAACCTGGTTTTCTTCAGCACGTCGTCCGCAACACTTTCAGAGAGTCTTCTGTTTGCACTTATCTGTTCGTTATTCTCACTGTAGCGCATATCTCTATGCTTTAGTAGCTGTTCCTTTTAGCAGTCGCTTTCTTTCTCATCTTCAGAGCATTTTACATCTGCTAATATATTTGTATACATATAGTCTTCATGGATTATAACTTTATCCGACCGTTTCATGTAAAGTTTATACTTTGCAATATAATGGGTAACCGCTTTTTCAGGTTTTTTACCTATTGATCCGGACACTGTGATTTTACTCAAAAATTCAATGCCAGGCTCTTCTAATGGAGCTATTGTATTTCTATTTAATTTAGATTTTTTATCCTCGTTATATGCATTAATAACGTTTGTCGGTCTCAGTGTTAAGTCTGTATATTACTTCAGGGTTTATAGTAAAAGCGGTGTGTGGTAGGTAGTGTTCTTTGTGCTTAAAGGAAGAGATAAAGAATTAAGCGTAGTTTGCATTATGTTTCTTTTGTCAAAAGGGAATGCGTCCTCAATACACTTAACGTCCCTGAACCTTACAAATTCCCTGTGTTATGCTAAGTATGTTATACTCGTCCTCAGCGGAATCTATTGATTTATATAAAGGAACGCCTTCTAAAGCACGATCTTACCTTTTCCTTTTATAGCTCGGATTATAATATATGATTCTGGAGTCTAGAGGTCTATTTGATTTAAGACTGGAATTAAGACCAAAAATTTTGATGGGCGTAACTTGTAAGTTGTCCTTTCTTTTTTTATAGGTCATCAAGAATTAGTACCGCATCACGGATACTCTCCCTCCTATAAGTTTTAGGAAGTTTAGATTGTTTTGATACTATACCGGGTCACGTTTGGATAAGCTTTGAATGCTTCTTTCACTTAGCATGTGTTAAGGAGGATCTTTAGGTACAGTTGATAGTTTGATACCCTCCTTTTTTATGTTTTGATTGAATCTGTAGTTAATAAATTCGCTACCTTTATCGTTCTTATTTCCTCAATAATAGCTGTAATATTTTCATTAACCTAAATATTCTTTATAAATTTATTGTGGCACTGAATTTATTTGACTATAAGTTTAAGTTCCTCTGTTTTTAGCAAATGATATTGTAACACGATTCGATTTCGCGTCTGTGTAATTATATAATTATACCCCCCGTACGAAGTAATATCCCAGGTTAAAGTGTCTATATATATCTATTGTCCGGGTTTTCGAAAACCGTGGGTTTCACTAAATTTGCTTACTTTCTTTTTCTTCTTTTTACATGTTAAGCATATATCACAATCTTAGTTTTTAAAATAAGGTATGTTTGGACAAATCTTTTATAGATAGTATTGACTAATGTGTCCGAACACACAGTGTTGTTCTTTTGGGACACTCGTCACAACAGATTTATTAGTCGTTGCCGACATGAAAAACTTTTATTTGCATTTTCAGTGTGAAGAATGTAGAGTCACACTCTTTTACTTCCCTGAGCTACAGTGTTAGTTATTTTGTTTTTCAGTAAAGACTTTAGTATCTTTAAAGTAAACATTATAACCTTTTTTATTAAGCTCGCCTACTGATTAGGTTATGTTTAAAGTTTTACTAAATATGGCTTGACCATGATCAGGGCAATTTAAATATCTACTCAGATAAGCTTTTGAAGATCAATTATTGTGTTAATAACGTTCTTGTCGTAAGTTACTTTGCTTATAAGCCTTTTGTCTTTAACAAAGTGAAGGTAGGCGCCCTTGTCCAAAACCATATTTGGTCCAGACTTTTGTCCAAATTTAGGCAGGCATACTGTTTCAATATATGTCTAATTTTTCCGCAAAATTTGCATGTTTCTCTGACAAAAAGACTGTGATCTCGAGTGACGGCCTCGGCAGCCTTTGCAATGAAACTGATGCGACTTGGGTTAATATTTGCTCATAGTGGGATTTTCTTGGAAGGTATTAAAAGAAGAACATGACTTATTTTCAACTTCTGTCTGGTTTCCGCTAGAAGAAGGGCGTTAGGAGCGTATACCAGGTCAAGGCGTTTGGGGTTATTGCTAAAATATTGTTTAAGAGATATAACATCATATTTAAATTCATCTCCCGTTCGATGAATGAGTGCAATAACTTTATGGAAATCAGTAATTTCCTTCAAGTGAAAAATTATTTTTTTACTGTACCGCTCTTCATTTGCATTTGAAAGGTAGTTAAGCCGATTTGCGAATTGTTGAACTTTTTCACCACGGTTTTTCCTAAAGTTAAAGAGCTCGTGCACTTTGCTCATAGAGGTGACCAGTGACTTTCTTCTGAAAATATCCTTAACAATATGGATAGCACGCTCTAATCCTGTAACTTTAATTTCTTCAGTTTAATTTCTACATCGCGATGAAGGCTGTCATAATTATATGAACACCCAGCGCTTAGTCAGACTTTCTGAAAAACTTATTTCCAGCTCACATACTTTTCTTCAATAAAAAAGAGGTCAAGGACACCCTGAGTGACTAAAGCTAGTTTAACGTCTATAAGATATTGCCCATGCCAAGCTTGTTGAGTGCCTTTATCAAAGGTTCTGCATTAAAAGAGAAGGAGTGAAAGAAATTATAGTAGTTTTAATTAAAATAAAATGAAAATTAAAAAATACTAATAAAAAGTTTTAATAAAAAAAAAAGTAATAAACGAAAGAGTGAAAGAGAGTAATATAAGGAGTAATTAAAGTTAAATAGATATATGGCTCAAATTAAGAAATGCTAATAAAAGTTTATCTGAAGGCAATTTATCAATTAAGATCTAAAGGATGTATGTTTCGTATGCTCATAAGAGAGCTTATAACGTAATAAACAGAAAACCCAATAAAGAGGGAAGGAACTATCACGCACGTGTTTTTATTTCTTTTTTTTTTAAGGATTCATAGGCTGTAAGTCTTCAAGGTGTATACTATAGGCAGCAGGGTAACATAATATAGATATAAAAGAATATCATAGACAATAAAAAAATATAGTACAATAAAGTCAAAATACTAGGCAGTATTATAAATTTTTATTTGATTACTATAGACCCCCAGATGCACCAAGCCCAATCGCACACAAACAAAGAAAATGAAAAGAACCGTGCCAGGTGCCCGCGCCAAACTTATATAATCACATGTGCCCTTCCCTTGAACGCTACCCCTAACCACAGACATTAGTAAAATCATTATTGTCCCCGACTTTTCACTGGATCACGTGGTTTTACTTATTAAAACCCCTAAAGCTCTTCGCCAATGTAAAGGGCTTAGATGTCTTTAACACTCATAAAACTTTCTTGTAATATTGACCTTAACCTCTATGACACCACCCTTACCTCTTCTTCCTTCTTACCCCAATCAGGGAGACGGTATATAACTGAATTTTTTTATGAATTTGTCTCTTAATTTGCTAATCCTTTTATAGATAATTACGACTCTTCTTTTCAACAGAATTCTGAATTTTTTGACAATCGAATCCCCTCATTCCCCCAAGAGAGAACCTCTCATGTTTACAGTAAATATTATTTCTCTTCGATTTCATTGACATCTTCCTCTAAATATTCTATGTTATATTTAAAGGTGTACCCCCACAAGACTTAAGTTCTTCTTACCAACATAACATGCATTTCTCCAGCCTGCCATCTTTTTCTATTCCTTTTTCGCACCCAGCAACTCCTTTGCCTCCACCTTACGTCGCAGGCCCTAATGACCAAACTACTTTACTCCAGTCTACTTGCACTGCAAATTGTTATAAAAAAAATTATATATTCTTAAAGTTTAATTTAAAAATTATTACCGAAAATATGCGAAGAGTGCTATAAAGTAGTTACTCTTTTATTTTATTTTAGGTTCGCTCAATTTATATATCCTGCATCATTTAAACTATATTTTAATAGCTTATGTTTATGTTTTTTCAGTTTTCCTACTTAATACCTCTTGATAGACTCCTTTTATTTTTTATTATTTCCTTTTAAAAGCGGTTTATTAAATATAACTTAATACTATGTTATGCTAAAAATAAGATAGTTTGTTAATAACTTTATATTATAGCTGTTTGCTCATTCCCTCCAACTTACAAAAGAAAAGCAGTTGTGATTGGAATTAATTATTTTAATGACTCCCGTTACCGTTTAAGTGGCTGCACAACAGACGCTAATGTATAACATGTTCTTAATTATATTTATTTAGGGTGTGGTTGTTGTGACCACGTTGCAATTATGTATAAAAGTTTGTATAATTTACTGTAAAGGTTTTATACTGAATACCCATTTAAATCAATTTAATTATAGAGTTATTAACGTATAATAATAGCACTTGTGTGAAATTTATATATATTTGTTTGTTTTTTCTATTGTTTATTGTAAACTTAACATTATTATTAATTTTTTTAAAAAGTGTATAGAATACATGCTCCTCTCTAAGCTTAACTTTCAACCTCCCAATATCCTCAAACTCACTGATGCTTCTGATGATTATCCTAAAATGGTAATTTTTCAGCCAGAGACCAAAATATTTTTCTACACTAATTAATAGTAATAATAACTTTGCAAATTTTAATTGATCGAAATTTCTAAATTATAATTAAGTTAAATTTTTTGCAGCCCACCAAAAAGAACATCCTCCAAGCGCTCAAGTGGTTAGTCAGAGATGCCGTTCATGGTTTGGAGTTGATGTTTCTATTAATAATAAATTTATTGGAGATTTCTTCTCAGTTCAGTCAGTGCGCTATAATTTACTTTTTAATTCTATACATTCTTTTAATGATAATGTGAGGGCAGCAGTATTTGCTATACACTCTTATTAACAATAGCAAATATACTAATTACAATTAACATACGTTTCGAGCTAATTGCCATTAAGAGCTTTGGGAAGATGGGCAACTTTTGATTTATTTATCCAGTGAATGCTTGAAGCATCGCTAATTATCTGGCTAAAGTATGCTTATTTTTACTTTAAGTACTGAAAGTGCTTCAAGTTATTGCAAAATACTTCGCTGAACTATAAAATTAATACCAGTTCTATTGAGATTCATTTAATAGTTATTTTTAAGAATTTATTTGAATAAGGCGAGCACTTTAATATATTTTAAAGGTTTTTATTCGTCAGGCGTTACTATTATTTTTTGTAATATTAGTTTGGTTTATACTTATAAGCTCTTTACTTTTTACAAATAACTTTAGTAGAAAGTATTTATTCTTGGAATTGTTTTATTTTTTTTAAATTTTTTGTCTTTCTTTTGTTATAAATAATTTTATATAAAAATTTATTATTGTTTTACAATAGAAGTTTTTTTTAAAGCTCAAATATAGATTATTTATGATCCAAGTATATAGTATTTTTATTCACGATTTTGGATAATTAATTTATATGAAAAGTCTGTAACTTTTTTTAAAAAGTTGTATGAGTAGTCTTTCTATAATTTGTGGTTACTATTTATTTTATGAACTATAGTAACTCTTATAAATCAGGTTGATCTACTTCAGTATCTTCATTTTTATGAGACCCAGTTTTGTTATTTTTATTTTTATTATAATATTTTTTCAATTATTTAGGCGATACTTTTTTTTTCCATTTTTCTGGACACGGCTCGCAAGTGCTTGACCGCAGTGGAGACGAATCCGACGGCTGGGATGAGACCATCTGCCCCGTCGACTTTAAATCTGCTGGTTTCTTATAATTTAAGTTTGAGTTTAGTAAAAAAGTTAATAGTATTTTAAATATAAATGCTTAAACAGTAGTACACTATTATATATGGATGTTGTTGTTTTTTCTTGAATTTTTTATCTTTTTAGTACTTTTCTATTCAAAATTTAAATATTTTTTTCTTATAGTTTAATATAAAGTGGAGTGCGCGTCTTGAAAAATAATATAAATTAATTAAAGGGATGATTATTGATGATGAACTTTTCAACATTCTTGTTCGACCGCTTCCTTTTGGCGCACGACTTTTTAGCATTATGGATTGCTGTCACAGCGGGACTGGTATTCGTGAGCTTATAATATTTGTGACTAAGTTAAAGAGGTTTGAAGAAAAACATGAGTAGATATATAAGAAAGTTTAAGCCAAAGGCTATTTGGAAGGGGGAAAGTCATCTCTGTCTACACATTTTGTTTAGTACAGCAGCATGTGACGAATCTCCTTTTTTCTTGAAGGATTTTAGACTGGCACTACAAAGAAGTCAGTTTGTGTTTGGTTTTTAATAAAGTTCTACTCACAAAGCTATTTATCATTATGCCTACGCTCTGTAGGCATATACAGCCTTTGCGTACCACACAAATATTAGTTGTACTACTAATAATTTACGTAACTGTAGGACTTGACCTTCCCATTTGCTATACCTACAAAGACGGCCATATAAGAAGAAAAGCTGAAGGACCTTCTATTTTTTCCACTGGACTTGCCAATCTTTTTTTTAATTCCAAAAGAAAGAAGTTTAAGAATGCTTCTCACGTTAAAGGTTTGCTTTTAATTTTTTTTTTATTTCAATAGTGACTAGTGAAGTTTTTAGTGTTAAAATAATTTTTTTTTGAAACAGTATTAGTCAGAAGAATAGTATTAAACATTAAGCAATAAAAGGGCGCAATTCAAATTTTTAAGCATTGTTATTATCTGGTCAATGATTGACCCCCTATTGTAGGGTTCGCGTTTTTAACGAAGTTTGGGAGTATATAATACACTCTCTATTTGGTGCCCGTCAGTCTGATTTTTTTTTGATTATGATAACTCACTATAGTGACTTTACTTCCAATTCCTTCATATAAATATAATATTTTTATTATTACTATTATAATACTAACGTCACTCATTTACTAAAAACCTTTTAATATTCGTGTTAGTTACTAAAATGAAAGTTTTATTTTCTTTATCGATTTGACCTTTTTTATAATTTTTCATTGCTTTTTATAAACCTTTTTTTTACTTTTACTGCTCTATTCCTATCTTGCTTTTGTATTGCTTTTAGCTAATAGACATTGATTGCTTGTGTTTATTATTACAAACAAAAATTGTTTTTTTGACCTTAGGGAGACCCTCACACTTTTTAACATCTCTAATAAAACTTGTTAAAAAATAGTTTAAAGTTTCGATACGCAATCAAAATAAAATATTAGCAAACTTATAAATAAATAAAAATTTTATAGGCTTAGCAGTTTTATTTAGTTCCTGTGCTGACAGTGAAACTTGTATGGACACCAATAAGCTTTCCGGTTGATAAATATTGTGAATATTTTATATATTTTTCCTTTTATGTTTTACTATGAAATAAAAAATTTTTAAAAAAACTTATTTAAGTTTTGAAGTTGCAATAAAGTTTATAACTTTTTAGTATTTTTTGTAGTCGTAAATTATCTTATTTATTTTAAAACCCGCCAGCATGTTTAAACTTTATCGTAGTTTTCAAACCTTTATATAGAGATAAAGGTTTTTTGTATGTATAAATATATTAACTGAGTTTGTGTCACATGTATTACAATATTTATAAATTACTACAACTAAGTTATAGTTTCCTTTTTTAATAATTAATTTAAGTTTAAGTATAAAGTTTTTTAAGGTACTTAATTTTTTTTTGAGTTATCCTTATATTTTTGTATACCATAGTTTTCTGGATAATTTAATTAACCATTTAATTGGGTATTCAAACTTTTTATAAAATGGTTTGCTGTGCGACTTAAATAAGTAAAACTTTTCTTTGTTGTAATAAATTCATCTGCTTTAAAAAACTGTATACTTATCAAAATTATTATTAAATATTTATATATTATCAATATTATCTTAATTTATAAATATAATGAATATATCATAATTTAAATTTTTTATTAGTGTTTATTTTCTTGGTAGTAGCGTGTAATTATATCAACAAGGGTAATAAGCACCCTATTTTAGAACAAAATTATTTACTACATTGTTTCGATTCTTAATTAAAATAAATATGTATTATTTGTCATATTTAATATTCTGAATTGTTATTAACTTTTTAGAAGGTAAACATTAGTGTTAAAAATGTATATACTTATTGGAAAGATAGTTTTTTTGTTAAAAAAAAGATAAGTTTTCGGTTTTGAAGTGAACCGAAAACCAAATAACATACAAAACTACGATATTTTAGTCGTTATATTTTGTTATTATAATTTTGTTAATTCTATATGTATAATTTACAAGTTATTATAACGAGCAGGAGGCGTGTTTAACGGTGTGATGACTTTTGCCTTCATTCAGTGTATTGAAAATTATTATCCTGATTTAACTTTTGGTTCTTTGTTGATGCACTTGAACACTTTTATCAAAAGCAAAAGTTTCAAGCAGGAGCCTAATTTAAGTTCCACGCAAGAACTTAATTTTAATGAAAAGTTTTACATTTAGTGAAACCGGCCACATCTCTATTAACCCGTCAGTTGCAGCCCCTTTAGTACACTTTAATTTTTATCAATTTTTGCAAAATATCTATTTTTTTTAATAAAAACCACACTTGCTTTTACGTAATTCACGATATTATATAAAAAGAGCAGTACCTATCAACTTTTATCAAGCAATTACTTAATAAAGCGATGTTAAAACGCTCAAATTCCAGCTCTTTCTATAATAAAACTTGCCCAGTCGAACCTTTTTATGTAGCTTAAGGCCATTGATCACTTTGAAGGCCATTTTTTAAGCTGTTTTAATTTTATATCGGGGCAGCTCTTTCACTCCACTTATAACAACCGCAGTTTTAGTGGATCTATTAACAAAAGAATAAAATTCTTGAGTAGCTTAAATATTAGCATTCTAAATCTTATAACCATTTCGGCACTCTTTGCTGCTGGATTTTCCTCGAACCTTAAAATCTATTCTGAGTACTTTTTTAACAAAGCATTAGAAACTAGTAGAAGAAGTAATGGCTATTAAACCGGAGTAGTGTTCATATGAATTTTGATTTATAATAAAGCTTAGGAATCTAACCTTATAAATGTTATATGTGATAGTTTGACGTGTGCTGTTAATTAGGGATAGTCTGATTAGAAATTGGAAACGGTGGGAAACCTGGATTAAGGGCAACCGGTGGACAATAAAAGTATGACTTGGTCAATTAAATTTTTTTGAGTATACCAAGCTATTATAATATAAAATTTAAGATATTAATTTATTGTAAAATGGGTCACCTCAAAGCTTTAGCAAAGTTAAACTCTTCAATTTTTTTTTATTTTTTATATTTATAAATTTGCAACTAGTTTTCTCACCCAATGAATTAGTGTCAACGTTTCTTTTGCGGGATATAATGACACAATTTACCCTTATTTACTTTTAAGATAGGGTAATATTTATTTTACTGCTGGACTATATTTTGCGGCGACACGAGTATAATAGTTTTAATATGAGTGCTGTAAAATAGGAATACAGGGAACTTGTTAACATTTTGCTGGTAAGACGTACCTTGCTTTAATCTCTACTTTTGACCTCTGAATTGTGCAAGACGGTATAGCGAGCACCGCCTTCAAAGTTAATAGTCCTTTAATATATTTAAATTTTATAACGGTATTTCCTATACCAAAACGCAGAATAGAGTAAATAAGAAACCAAAGAATTAAAAATAATATATTTTTTTAACTCAAAGCCCTTTACCCTGCAGACAGAGCTTTAAGATAATTTGTTTATCAGAATTAAAAAAGAGGACTGAATTCAGTTATCCCTATAACTTTGTTCTTAGATCTATAATTAATTTCTTTGTTTTAATTACTGCAAAAATTTATAGTTTAAAGATAATAAATTTGTATAAAATTTGTTGGTAGTTGTAATACGTTATATTTACTGACATATTGGTATTACGGACGTAAGAATTAGACTTTGATTATAAATTATCGCTTGTATTTTACGAAAGTTATAAACATTTTAAGAGTTAATAAAATTACACAAGTCTTATGTTCTTTTAAACTCCCAGAATCAGTGAGAGTTTTACCGAGACGAGCTACAATTCCAACTAATTATGCTACTAAAAACTGGTCAAGTGGGGTTAATATTTGCATTCATGCGTTTACTTTTTTTACTTCAATTTTAATAAAGTTTTAATAGCAAATAGTTTTTTTGGTTGCACTTTTAATTGAGCTTTACATTAAAATGTTTAAAAGAACGCCATTATTGCTATAAATCTAACACTAGTAACGGTAAAGGGAGCGTGTTATACTATATAATAATTATTACAATTCGAGTACAACAGAGAATGACGATTTAGGCAATCTGCTTGTTCCACCAATAGTTAGTGCTACCGGGACCTTTACATAAACTTAAAAAGTTGCAAAAAAGGCCTAGCAGTTGGAGCTAGCCCATTCCTAAACCTTTTAACTACCGCACCTTTATGTGGTAGTTAAAAGTTTTCAATCTGTACGCGCAGACTTCCAAACTCATATTAAGTTTAAATTAATCTTCTTAATCAAAAAACGCCTGCTCACAATAATTTTCCTTCTAACACCAAATCTTTAATGTTTTTTTTTTTGTTAAAAAAAATTAATTTTAAACTGCGCCTTCTAATTGGTCAGTCGATTATTACCAACTCTAGTTTGGCTTCTTCATTAATTTTCAAAAAATACACATTTATCACTTCCAATCTATCCTTTTTTTCAAATACTGAGCTTATGATAATTTAACTGGTACTCTTACGTTTAATTTTATACATTATGGAAGCATTAACGGCATTAATTAACTTAGTTTCGTTGACGCTATTTATAAAGTCTGATAATAATTTCAGTATATACATATTTACAATTAAAATGTAATAGAACATAATTTTTAGTTAATTATTCGTCTTAAAAGTAATTTTACGTTACCCGCCATCCTTACTATTAATAATACTTTTAAAGTATCGGTTACATAAATTTATTATTTTTTTATAAATATAAACATCTCGCGCTATACTATAATTTTTTGTGCCTCCTACATCAAACTTTTTTTTTGCTATTAAGCAAGCACGATTAAAGGAAAAACATAGCTTTTTGAAAATTTGTATATGAAAACTAGGTTTTTAGCATTAAGAGACACTTTGTCTCTAGGTAAGCTATAAGTTGTTGTTGTTCAATATTTTGTTTAGGCACGGAATAGTTAGACAAACAACTTGTTATGATATAGATACTAAAACTTATTTTACATGTAGGGCCTTATTTAATTTTTAAGTTGTGAGCAAAAATTATTTAATTAATTGTTTTATATATCCAGAGAAGATAGGGTTTTCATCGCGTCGAGCTTGTTTTCGATAGTTTCATGTTTATTGCCTTTTTCCCCTCTAAAGACCTAGAGATGAGTAAAATTGGTGAAAAAATCAACAGTACCAATTTAATAAATTTGAGACCTCCTGCTTTAGTGCAGTTGTAATGTGGAGAGGGCCTTCCGGTAGGATAAAAGACTAAATTAAGTCGTGAGCTAATTTGGATTCTTCCTAACTTCAAAATTCCCAATATTAGAATCACTTTAAAAGTTATTCATGACTTGGCCTATCGAACTTCACGGTCATTTAATTTATCATTTTATCTTGCTAATTGTTCCAATGAGAGAAAGTTACTTTTATTATTAACCTCAGCCCGATCTTTCTCTAGGAGTAAACAACTCCAGCATGGCACTTCTCCTTTAAGAAGTTTCAACGGAAAATTATTAGTTCCTTCGATCTTTCCAAGTTTATTAAATTAAAAATATTATACTGATCAACATGATTTTATACTTAAGCAAATTAGTTTATGGAAAATTATCATCTCTATGCTGTCCTAAAGAATAACAACATCATCCACGTAAACTTCCCAAGTATACATTTGCTGGCTACTAACAATAGCTAATAGATTTAGTTTAACTTTTCTTCCTCTGAAGCTCTTCTTTTAGAAACTTTTTTATATATATACTTTTATGCATATGAGGGAGCTAGCTTGAGCCTAAACCAGTAGAAAAGTTTTAATACATAATTTTAATAAATTTAACCTTACAGCCAGGAAGGACTGCAAAATTGATGCAGTTTCCACTACTTTACATGACCTTTAAACTTATGCAACAGCTAGAGCCAACTTAAAAATATAACTCTGCTTCCTACCTATAATTTAATCGTAGTTGAAACTCTAGGCTATAAAACTATTTATAATATAAGCTTACCTGAAACTTGGAATATACATTTTTATAAGCGTGCACGAACAAGTTCTAGTAGATAGTACCAGTTTTTAAGAACATTAGCGAACATTATTATAAATTAGTTCTAAATTCAAACATAAACACTTCCTTAATAGAGTAAACTATAATTTTAGTATCAAAAAAATATATATAACTTTTTATTTTTAAATATACTTTAAGTATCATCCGTTAGTAGCTGCATTTTTATATAGTATAAAACTATTCTTTTCTTAAAGTTAGCCGGAACAATTAAAGGAGTGTGGTTACTATTCGTAAGGCATCTTTTTTGTTCTCCTTTCTACTTCTTATTGGCCAAATTTTTTATTTATATTTAACGTATAATATTTGCAATTTTTTAATAAAAATAGTAGTTGGTGGTCAAAAGCGTGTTTATAACCCAATAAAACTGGAAGTTACTACCTTAAAGCTCTGAGAGAGCACTAGGTAAAAAGATTTAATTTTGACAATTAACAAAAATTAATGTTTTTCCTTTTATATTGAATTTTTTGTTAAGTGTACTATGCAATTTAGTTAATAAGCTCTTGCTCTAGCATTATTATAACGAGTATGAAATGCGTCATAAAATTATAATCCGTACTTTAAAAAAAATGGTTTTGTGTATTCAATTTTTACCACCAGTACTTGTAGAACGACATAGTATTTATTATTTTCTGAATTTTAAAAGTATTTTCTCTAGCTTTTGATCATTCTGTAGCCTTGTTTATATATTCTTTAAGCATGTTGTCCCAATAAATTAATTTGATTTATATATTAATTCATGCCATTATGGTCTTAAACTGTTTCTCTTTACTTCAGTTCAATTTAGTTTTAAATAAATTTCTGGCTTTAGAAAGAAGATTTGCTTATGTCAACGATTAATGCTTCAAAACCTAATTTAGTACCTACAGATATGAAAAAAGACAACAATAATAAAAAGAAGAGGAAAAGCTTTTTAAACAAAGCCCCTAAATCTCGTAAAAAGCAAATTTTAGAAGTAGGCCAGACAGAGAATACAGAAGTTGCTTACAATTTAATTAATAACAATGAGGTTCAAATATACAAAATAAACATGTGAAATATAAATTTATTCTACAACTATAAACTTAAAAAATAGGAATATGAGTTAAACACTCAAGGCATTTTTCAAAAGGAAAAGATTAAAAAAATATCAAATTGTAACTTAGAGGCCTCTTCTTCAAAAAATGAAGGTTTTTTGTTAAAATTTTATATTGCTATTGTATGTAGTGTATTATAAAGTCATGAAGGATTTATTCAAAATAACTGTTAGACCTTTAATATAAGCTTTCATAAGTTTTACTTTTTATCTTAATTTTACAATGCCATGATTAAGTTTTAAAGTTATTATATTTGATTAGCTTACACTACCTTGTGTTGTTAAGAGTCACCAACATTTGTTAGTAATACTGATAATCTAAAATAATTTAATATTTTAGTTTGCATATTTTTTATGTACACCACTTTCATATGCTTAGTGTGGCCTTAAAATAATTATTACTATAGAAAAGGTAATGAAATGTCCTGTATGTGAAGAAATATACCAGGACGAAACACCTTATATGATTCGCTGTGAAAGTTGTATTAGCTGGGTTCACTCTAGGTGCGCTGGCTTGTCTAGAAGTATGTATAAAAAACTTGATTCCAAAATGGGACAGTGTGAACTATTTTACTGTCCTGCATGCTGTTCTTCAGGTTTAATTTCTTTGTAGAATTGCGTTGCTTTTTTGTTAACCTTTTTAAAAGAGGTTAGAAAAAACAAAGTTCGAAGTCTTCTTAATTTTGTTGGTGCTGAGATCAACCCTTATTTTAAATACCTAACTAAAAGTTCGAGAAAACAAGGACCCATACTAATGGACATAAAAGGAAAACTAAAAACTTCATATATTAAAAGTAATGGCAAGTTTGAAAGATATAACCGATCATGTAGAAATAAAATAAATGGGCATATGGAAGAATTAGGCATATTAATTAAGCCACCAGATGCCTACATGGCGTTTCGCAATATTATTCAAGCTACTCTCCCCCATATACCGGTAGTTATTAGATATTTTCTCTTTTTAAATTTTGAATATAAAGATATATTCTGTGTCTTAGGTGGAGCAATTAAAACTCATAGCCATAAGAGAATGGCTTTGTATGAATGAATCAGAAAAGCGGAAGTATATTACCGCTGCTGAAAAAAGCATGAAAGAGTACAGGAATACATATCTTTATAAAACTCAGCTGGATAAACAAAAAGCTTAAAATTAATAGGCGCAGAGTTTAATTTAATCTTATAAGTTTTGCAATTTCTCCAAAGATGGAGATTTATCTATATTTATATAAAAATTAATCTAATTTTCTTACTCGATTAAGCTAAAATTATTTTACTTCATAAGTTGTGTTAGTTTAGGGGGTGTAAATAGATTTAAAAATAAAAACTTGGTTTGTTAACTAAAGGATTATAGTTATTTTACGAAAAAATAAGGAGTTAAACTTGCAGCCTTTATAACTCTAATTTTTTATAAGAAGGGTTAGCGTGCATATAAACACTAATTACTATTATAGTCATAATATGAAGAATTTTAATTTCTTAAACTTATAATACTTGTGGTCAACTTACAGGGTAGCTGAAGAAGTGCCTCTAAACGATATTATCCTAAGCTCATAACTGCTTACTTAGAAATTTACAATAGCTATATTACTATAAAAAAATTATATTCAAACTATATATTTTAGAGGTAAGGCTTGTTTAAGTCCCGTTTCTTATATTATAAACATAATTTAATATGTTTGTGTAAAGAATTAAAAATCACCACTTAGCTGTTTTTCCCACTCTTGCTTAAACATGGAGTTTACAAGGTTAACTTAATATAAAATATTAATTTTTTGTTGAAAGTCAAAGGACCGGACTTTTTAGAAGCGAAACTAGAAGGTACATATTGTGAAAGCTAAAATTAAATTTTGACTAATCATTTATAACTGTTAAAGTTAATTACCCCTTTAGATTATTTAGACAAGTCTCAAAGCTTACCTCAACTAAAATTCTGTGTTAGTTGTTGCTCTATATATTGATATAAAAAAGTCACTAGTAATAAATTTAATTTATCTAGCTGAGTTTAAGTAGAGTTGTACTAACAACGCCTAAATTGATATCGTTTGCTAAGCAGAGTAATTTAAATATTTCAATTATTAAAACGGTTTATTTATAGATTTAACTCGTTATATTTAACTCGTAGATTTAGTGTTAAAATATTAGATATCGCACTGATGTTACAATTTTTTAGTACTACTACAAATTAATCTAGATGGACTATAGGGTAGCTCTCTTTGCGGAGCTTAGGTCTCATAAAGACTACCTTACGACCAACTAAGAACTGCAACTTGAAAAAAAAATTAAAAAAAAAAATTATCGTTTTTATGCCTGAAACAATTTTTTTTGTTGAAAATAAGCTAAAGAATGGTATACAAATATCTTATAATTAAGAACTAAGTAAAGACGCTCGGTTGTAGTAAAAATTCTAATTTAAAATTGCCCACGGGCTAAAATTTTATTAGAAACGTGATGGAATGTGGTAAATGTCTTCATCTGATTGATAAGCCAATAAAAAAGAGTTTTGAACCAATTAAGTTTGAAAAGTAACTACTTCCATTTAAAGATTATGATAATCTATCCTAAATATGTCAGACCAAATTAGTTTTATATGCATTCTTTGATACCGTTTTAAAAGATCATGAAAGAGATCCGAAAACATGGATTCTCATAAATAAAAAATTTAATTGCCAATTTAAGCTGAGATAAATAGGTCCCCTTACACAGCTCTATAGTATTACATGCCTTTATTAAAATTTTACGCCTTCTACCTTATAAAGATATATTGTATAGTCGGCTTGTTTACTTCCGCCCTCGCTATTTAGATAAAAATATATGTTATTCTTGTTCACTTGTATTAATAAAAGATTTTTGACAATGATAAGATAAAAAAAAAAGACAAAAATATATAAGTCGCTTAAAAAAACTTAGGAAAACTGAAAGATTATTTATTTAAAACTTTGTTAACTTAAGTTAAAATTTCCTAAATTTTAAACAATTAATAAAATTAATGGTTTTCGATACTAACTAAGGATAGCTTTTACGTATAACTTTTAAGTTTAATTAAAAAAAAAACTTAGAATAAAAAAATCAATGAGCTTTCAAGCTTTAAAGTCATAGAGTGTGAAGTAAGTTGTGGTAATAAAATCTAGCACAGTGTCATCCCATATTTACAATATTTTATTTCGCTATCTTGTAAAATGCGAAAATCTTTGGTTTTACCCATCCCCTAAAAAAAATTATTCAGATTTTGTTTATAATGACTTTTTATATTCTGTTGATTTATTTTTACTTAAAGCACATATAGTTAGCTAGTCCTTTAGGGACTTTTTTGACCACGAGCTTTTTCTTTTAATATATTAAATCTAGTTTTAGTGGAAGGATCAGTCTCCTCCAGAACATACAATTTGAACAGTTGGCAAGTAATTTCTGGTAATACTTTTTGGCTAATTAAATAAAATTCTTCTTAACATGGAAAGGCTTCCGTAGCTATTAAATAAAATTTGTAGACTTTTAAATTTAGCCTTGGAGACCAAATGAAGCTCACCTCCGTAAATCACCCTTAAGAACGATATATTTCCCGCTTAGCTCGTAGACTAAAGCAAATACTTCAACTTTGTTACTATGGCAGCTCCATAGACTTAAATTTGATAAAAGTGTTAAGTGGGTGAGTAAACTAAGCAAAAGCGCAAGGCAAAAACAATGAATACTACTTTTTTTAAATGTTAGATTAAATAAAATTATATTAAATGTAACTTTGCACAAATAGTCGGTCGTCTTTCCAGGTTATCGCTGCACTATAACTGAGTTTTTTTTTGTTCTGACAAGTAGACTATCTCGTCAAAACTACCAGTTTACTGAGTGATATTTTTCCGCCTTAACACTTTGTTATACAGTAATTATGGTAGATTCAGAAATTAGTTGTACAACAACTTCATGGATTTTTCAATTTTTTTTACAGTTATAGATACGATCACAAAGTCCAATATTAGAGGATGGATAAGTATATCCACCAATAGACATATTACTTGAAATTTAAACTTTACTTTAGAAGCTCGAATCTCTTAGTTAAACTCGTGATTATCACCACCAATGAGTATTAGGAGACGACCTACTGGGAATCTTTAGACTATGAACGTTCATGCGGTCTAAAGTTACCATATATAGGAGTGGTAGATTTATAGAGTTTATTGAGGTCAATAAATGTATGTCTGTCATGCACACTCCAAGGACAGTTTTATAAACCTGTTTTCCTTCTATTACTGTTACTCTTATTTAATCTTGAGATCTACGCTGTAGGAGAGGTTGAACTAACAACAGTGATAAAAGAGTTTTCATTGCACATTAAAAACGTACAATTTTTTTCAATGACTTAATATCTATATCAACTGATATATGCCCAGTTCATTGTGCGTTATTTTTGATAAGCCTTCGTTTAGAAATTTTTTTTTGGTCAAGATTTAGTATTTGAGCTGCTCTTAATTATGGGGTTGTACCATTTTAAAAGCTCATATTTAACTCACCTAAACGAGAGCAAAAAACCAAAGAAATATTAAATTTGACACGAGTAAAGTAAGTCTTTAACTCCTTTGCGGTTATTTGGTTAGCTCGGCTGTACTAATAAACGACAGCGAGCAGCAATCCTCGATTAAGAAAAAAAAAGTAATCGTACCACTAAAGCAACGGTTCCGCCAGTTTTATACAAACCAGAAGAGAAGTTCAGTTGGCAGCTAGTCATCATAATATAATTTACGCGCTAACCCATCAAAATAAGTTAAGTTTTTTACCTACTACGTTCGGAGCCAAGCCAAGTGCCTTAACTTCCTAATTTGAATAAAAACTAGATACAATAAAAAAGTATCACCCGATTCTGGTGTTATCGAAAGATAAACTTGACCTCTTCTACTATTACACTTTTCAAAATGACTCGGCAAAAATAATTTAATATGAGGCAGTTACAAATAGTTTATCCAATTTTCCTTTTTCAAGGCTCTGGAACTCGTTATAAAAAGTTATACCTTAACTATTTAACTATAACATTTTTTCTTAAAATGGACTATTCATAAAAACACATTGACTCGGCAAAGTAATTATTAAAAAATTATGAGTAGTTTTTATGTAACTATATTTTTTTTTAATATCTCATGACTTAGTTATATCTTTCTTAATTTATTATTCAATGTACACTAGATTTTAACGGCCACAAACTCATAATCTTTTTCAATCATAATCCTTTAATTAAAGGCTGCAATAATAATAATTTGTGCGGTAAGAGATATTTTGTAGCTAAGTTAAACTCATTTAAAAGTAATATAATGCCAACTTATGGGAATCAAGGTTACGCATCCCGCCTTTTATTCCACTTGAAAATATTATCTTTTTCTTATTGCACAGTGAAAAATGAATAAGAGTTGCAACTTGCAATATTTAAACTAATTTTTTCAGTAAATGCTGACATTTAATTTGGGTGGTAGTATATTATATTTTTGCCGTTTATAGCTGTGGTTTGTGGACTGCATACATTAAGTCATTCAAAAGTGCTCCGAAGTAAAACGTTTTTTTAAGCAGAAAATACAACACTGAGTTAATAGAATAACTATAAGCCTCTGTCGAAAACCTAAAAGGCAACCTTATAACCGCAGAAGTAGTAAAACAATAAAGATGCTTTGAAAAGGAAGTCGCACTATGACATGAGACCCTTGCTACTAACAATCTACATACATTCGCAGCGCACTTTATTTTAAAGAGACACAATGCACTTTTTCTGTCTCCTTGTTAAAAACAAGGAGACCGTCTTGGAGCCCTTAAAAAAAATACTTGCGGACCACCATGGATAGCAAACTGTCGTTACAAACACGACCCACACGTTGTGTCGAAGTTTAGGGTAGCAACGCAAGCGCTCTACCCGCTTCTTCGTAAATATATGTTTTTGCGTTATATTCGTGATTAGTGTAAGACAGAGACTTGTTCATTTGACGCGTCGTTCGACTATGACAGAACTGTAAGTACAACAAAACACCTTTCTGTAACTGACCTCTGCCGCTTAATTTACGGAAAAAGGCACGCTATAACGAGGCCTTGGGGTATCGGCAACTTAAAGCATTTTTTATTAGAGGAGTAGCCATCGTTTCCTACAAATAGCTAGAGACAATTTTACCGCATCACCAAGCAGAGTAAAAAAACTTTTGTTCAAGCCCTTCGTAGGCGCACCACCGCTACAGCCTCGACGCGTATCATTGGATTTGATACCCTGATAAATAATTTTATTCCCCTTTAAGGTAGGCGTTCACCTATTGGCGTGATGTCAGTGCGCCTAATACAGTATCATACAAAAACAGACCAACATTTAACTGTACATATATTCATAATGGATCCATCTTTATGAACTGAAACATGGATCAATGTTACATTGTTCGTTTGTGAGGAAGTTTTTAAAGACAACTCGATTTGAGGTGGTTGGTGTGGGGACCTCTCCGAAACGTGGGGTTTACACTAAATTGTGAGCTGTAATAAAATATTTGAAATATTAAATATTGTGATTTGTTCTTATATGATATGTAGTATGAAAACTGTCACAAGACCAAAATTTGACGTCCATTTAGTATGTGCCAAGCCCAATTAAACACTTTTTTGTCTATTTTTTTTTTATATATATGCATAAATAATTGCAAACTTCAACCTTTTTGTACGCCTATAGAGTAACGTGACCTGCTTTTCATAAATAATTATTAATGTCGAGATAAAAAGGCTTGCAACGCAAGGATACCGAGCACCTTCTTAAGTCATGATAAATAGATAAAAGTTTAAGTCCACAGAATAAACAAAGCTTGTTAAAGTAGTTACGGGAGGCTGTTTACTAATAACATTTCATTTGTTTACAGGATGTTATAGGTTATAATTAGGTACGTTAAGATATTTATTTAACGATCTAGATGCCAACTTTATGACCATACGTAAATGGACTGTAAGTACTGATTTGATGCGTAACATGTGTAAAATGACTACTTTTCTAAAGACTGTCCTCTTTTATAAATAAGGATGAAACCGATTGCACCTCATGAGCAAGGCATCAACTTAGACACAATCTACTTTGATGACCACAAATTATATTTTGACGACAGAAAAATTATTTATTTTTAAGACATCGACGTCATTATAAAAATTGAATTATCTTTTAAATTTCTTTTTTGGAATGCAGGTGGCCTGATAAACAAATTCAGAAACTAATTTAGAGAAAACATTAAGGTTATTTTCGTTAGCAAATTCTTTTTAAGCCTCCTACAGCTTTATAATAAATAATTGCACATGCCAGAATAATTATTTACACGAAAAAAAAAAGACAGGACAGCTGTATTTATTAAAATATTTTCTAAGTTCATTGATTTAAAAATATATCGGAGATCATACACTAATTAACGTAAGGACATGACGAAGCAGAGCAAACATCAATAGTGTGGCGGAAAATTTTAATCCAAAATTATCGCTCGAGGCAAACATTAAATATTGGAGGATTTATTAAAAGTTAGTATTGTAATATAATTAATTGCCTTCCGACTTATCACGTTTTTTTCACAATTAGCTCATCTGAAACCACAAACTGGGCTATTTTTTAATAATGTGTTACAAAGTAACAGTCTAAAGAAGGGTAAACATATTAACTAAACTAAATTCTTACTATTCCAAAAAAACGTTTATTTTAAGCATATAAATTAAAAATAGATGTAAGAAGTTCCAAGCCCTACTTTAAATTTGTATGGCAGTGTTCTTAGAAAACCAATAGTTAATTACTCGCATTAAAAATTTCATATTTAAAAAAGAAAAGCTTATTTCCTCAGAGGCGAAGTCATAAGCAGAAGTACTACACTACTTAATTCTTGTGATAATAAATACTTCTTAACCAGTTTAACTAAAAATTAAATAATCTGTCAATCACTACAATAATTTTTAGTTTAGAATATCCACAACCATTTAGAGCCTTTGACTACAGATTAAGTATGTTTTTAAGTAAAATAAAAAGTTGACACTACCCATTAATACTAAGCTTAAAGCTCTATATTCGATAAGCGGAAAATTTAACTTTACCCTAAACACATATGAAAGCATGCCTTTGAATGCTAAAAAAAACCAAAACCATCAGCAATAATTATTAAAGCTTTTGACCTCGGATGCGTCCTCGATCTACTACAACCGCCTACTTTTTTCCTGCTATTTAGCTGTCTGTAAAGACCTGAGGTGAGATTGAAAAGAAGTCACGGTTGTTATCATATTAAAAGAAACTTGATCATTATCCGCACTATTATCTATTATGCAAAAACCTTGAAGCATCACTGTTATAAGCCAAGTAAAGATTGTAACGTTCTAAGAAGATAAAAAACGCAAAACTAACTGAATTAAGTGTAATAAAACTCAGTACTTAATAATAATTATAAAAAAGGAAAACTCAACTTAAAATAACAAATAAACAGAAAACATGACTAGAACGATTACTAGCAAACTTAATTATAAGAACAAAATGATAACCAAAAAAATGAACACTCAAGAACAAAACAAAGTGGGATTTTTCTCATAAATATAATAATTACCTAATTTGGCAGGGACGAGGACTTACATTGCCATGCAAAATGAGTTTATAGCAAGTTTCTCACCTGGCATAAACAAGCTCCTTTGTGAATGGTTGTTAATAATAGAGTGCATGAGCATTAGCATTATATTAGCGTAACGTCAAATTGCTCTTGATCTTTTGATTACCTCGCTATGCCCTTTAAAGCTAGTAACATTCAAAGGTGCACATTATATCCTTTTAAGGTGTTTTTAGTTTATAAATCAAAGTGTTGCCAAAAGAATAAACTTAAAAAAAGACACAGAATTCATATATTCTGCGCGGATGCTTGAATTTGTAAATGAGTGTTAGCGACGGTATTAAACTTCATCTTTTTAAAATTTTCATGTTATTCGTAGGCATGAGAAGGTTGGAAACACTAAACTTAGTAAGAGCTGAAGTTTAATAGCAGCTTATTTGTTTTTTGGCATTTCTCAAATTGAACAGTCCATATGTGAACTGAAAAAAATATATAGGTCATAATTTAGTTAGTTAAACTATTCATAAATAACTTTTCAGATCCGAGTTGAACCTCACGTCATTATTAAGTTAAAAAGTTATGGAAGTTTTACTTTAACAGTAATTTGATCTTCCTAGAATATTTAGTTATGATGAAATTTGGACATCTGTCTTTACCAAGGTTTTGTAGTTAAAGTTAGTTAATAAACAAAAATTCTTTTGGTTTCATTGCAGCAAACTCATTTGTGAATAAATAAAGATAGAGAACTTTTTAATAAAATATAAAAAAAGTTAAACAGGTGATATATTATTAAAGGTATCTAGTGTAATCCACTTTAGAAGCCCTGCTTGTTGACTTTTCATAGAAAAGTGAGGAATTAATTTAGCTACTATGTTATACTCGTAGCTCACAAAGCATATTTAAGGGATTAAGGGAATCCAAGCAAAACGTATTTATTGAGGTTATATAATTATTTAAAACTTTTGAAAGTAATAGCTAAGATTGCATGATTTTACTATTAAAGTTAATAATATGTACTCTAACATTTTTTAAGTATCACTTTAGCACTTAATGGAATGATGGTAGTTAAAGTAACAACGCTCACCATTTAGCTTAAACTTTGGTGAAAGTTTGGTCCGAGGTTTTCTTGGTTACGTGGATTGGTCTTTGGTTCAAACTACTGAATTAATACGTTTTTAATTTTGTTATAACTAACACACTGAAATGGTAATTTCCGCAAAGGGTATATTGCCTGTATTTGATTATTCTCCTACTATTACTTAGAGTCTTGCCTTTTATTATTTAATAAACTAATTTTTTTAGATTACAGCGCGCAAGAAAATTGGGTCGTTTTTTATCCTACTTATATTAACAATAAAAAAACATTCCGTGATGGTTAGCTACTTATCGAAAAATTTAAAAACAGTATTTTTGTTATTTTGTTATACTCATTAATAATTATCTAAAGAACTTTATTAAAGATCTTAAGCAGACTTTCTTTTTTCGCATAGCTAAGATTTATAGTTAATTTCCAAATCTAAAGAATTGTTATTTTAAGATCTGGAAGCTAGAGTATGTTATTATTTTATGTTTCTTAGTTGCTTAGATATTTTGACATAATTAGTTGTACTGATATCTTTTGCTTATTTTTTAATTTTATTTAAGCGGAAACCGTTTTTTAAAGACTTAATTATTACTTGGCAATATTATATTATATTTCTACTGCTGGCTTCTTTTTCTTTTTGTAGAATTCTTTTAGTTTATCAGCTTTAATAAGGTTATGATTATTTAATTTGGCGATCTTATCAAATTTTAAGTTGATTTCTTTAAAACTAAGAAAATATTTCAACTTTTCCTTCTAAACTCAATTTCTTATAACAAAATTTTTAAATATTTATTACATCTTATACTTTATGCAGTTTGCACCTGGTAATTTCAGAGAATTTAACTTTGTCTAATTTTTAGGGAGGAAAGTTTCGAAGATCAATTGTTGTGAAAATCCGACTGTTCAGGAAATATATGATGTACTTCAAAAACATCAGTTTGCTTGTGCCCTGGAGCCTAACAAAAGGTTACATAGTAACTATGTTTATCTCGCAAGCCATCCTGTTTCCTACGCTTGTGCTTGTATTATTTATTAAATTTAATATAGTTTGGTTATTCCTTTGATATATTTTTTAATAAAAGTTTACTTTTTATGTATAACTTGTCAACGTATTTAATTATTTTAAAATTTTATTTTTTTAAAAATTATAGTTTTTATGTTTTTTTTAAAGTAACTTTTGTATTAAATTCATATTTATTATTGTTAGGAAATTTTCAAATGGATTTCTTTTTTTCATAAGAAAATTACTTTTTTATATATTTTCTTTTAAAACCTTTGCTTTTTAACAATTTTTTTTTAATTTACTAACTTAGTTTTTACTGAATAATAAATAAAAAGTTAAAAGTTTTTTTTTTTAGCAACATTTATATTTTGAAGAAATGAAAATATTTTTTTTAATTTAGTTATCATTTTTTCCGTTATACCTTAACGTAATAGAAAAAAGTGTTATTGCAGGCAACTTACCGAAGTTCTTTTACCTTTTCACGTGAATTTATTTTATAAAACATATTCACTTTACCATTTCGCGTAAATTTATTTTCTTAAGTATATATTTTTAAAATGCAATAATTTTTTTTACAGAAGTTTGAATTTTCATATAATAAATTTTTTTTTAAAAATTTTTAATTACAGGCACCCGCGTGACTGGGACAACTTCGGAAGAGTCCGCGTGCAGCTTAAAAATGAAAATGGGACGCTACTTCATAAGCACGTGATCAGACGTCGGGATCTCTATTGTCTCGTGGGCAGGGATATTAGTAGACTGCGCGCCAAAAAGCCATCGGATAATAATAGTAGTAGGAAAGAAAAAAGTTTAAATGGTTCAACCGAATTGAAGGCCCCCCCACAATCGAAAAAAGTTCAGAAGGGCAAAGGCATGTGTTTTTAAGTTTGCTACAATTTAAGTTTTACTTTTCGATTTCGATATTATTTTGGGAAAAGGTGTAAAGTTCATAATTGCTTTATTATAACTGTTACTGCTTCGTAAACATATTTACCCAAAAAATATCTTTGTTACAATTTTTACTGTGTAGTAATTAATAAATTTAGTACGTGCTTGTGCTTGCGAAATTTCGTTTATTAACTCTTGGTGCGAAACGGAATTGGAGTGACACAATTAGTAAAATTTGGTCGCTTAAGTGGTAGCACCATTGTTTTAGCCTCCTCACATCTATGACGGGTCCCCATTGAGCAGCGCAGAGATCTAAAAACTGCTATTCTACAAGAATGGGAATTTTCAATATTTTTTGTAACTTTATTGTCGTGGTAAAGTAGAATTATTAAGCGGTAGTTTTAAAAAGTTTGACTTTAAAGATATTATTTTAACTCTTTTTTGTTGTGCACACGTTTATAATTTGCCCGAAGCAGGCGCCCTGTAGTAAGGCTAGAGTTCAGATTTAAAACAGTAGCAATAACTTTGTTTAACAAGTTAATTTAATGTCTAGTTAAATTGTTTAATTATAACTGAATGTTCTTTACTAAAAGTATTGGTTTTGTTTGTAGAAGTTTTAAAAATCGTCTTCATAAACTTGTTAAGGAGGTGAGCTAAATTGTTTGATCCACTTCGAATTTACGAGTTTATAAAGTAGTTTTTTTAAGACTTTTACTCTTAAAGTTGAACAATTAAGTTGTTTATGTTTTTTAAAAAAGTATTTAGATGTTGTTGCTAGGAGGACATGATGGGACATAATATAAAGAAAGTTTATTTTTGCAATTTTTAAATTTTTTTTACAGCTAACCACTATGTTTTTGTTAACCTAACCTTTAACGCACTTTTATAAAGCGGCAGTGTCGTACTTCTGGTTGAACTCGCTTACTTTAATCGAACTAAGTACCTTTTTATTTCCTAAAAAATATAAAAATAGCTTTGTAGTTAACGAATTTAAATTTTTGTTTTGGCGGTATTGTATGCAACTGAAGCTCTTTATTTGCTTATTACTTGCTATATATTTCAAATTGACTATTTTTTTACCTTTTTATATAGAAGTTCTACTTAACTAAATATGTTTTACTAATATTATGTATTTGCTCAGTTTAGCTTCTCAGAATTTTATTTACTTTTTTATAATTAATATTATTTTTTATACATGTTAGCATATTTGCGCATGGTGCCTGCTCCAAAGAAAAAAAACAAAAAAAAAAAGTAATTACGATAGCACAGATTTTCTTATTCACTATCGACTTGTCAATAAAATAATAGGTGGCTCTTAGTACACTTTTTAAAAACTTGTTAAATATAATTAGCGGCCCTCCTCATAACTTAATACGAGTTTCTTTCATTTAATACTATTTAGTGAGACTTTTTTTATTTACGAAAACTCTTGTAAGCCGTGGTCTCAGAAACAAAAAGATAAGGAACGCCAGCGAATTGCCAGGATTGATCCAAGGCAAAGGCTAGATATGAATACTATTAGCTGGCTTGGCAGCAATTACTCAAGCACTAGATAGTATGCTTTGGTACTGACTTAATGATACTTCTTACTATCTAAATTCTCGTTCGGCTTCTTTTATTCTAATATTAGTATAGTCAGGAGTCCTATACCTTCGTGTTAGGCACAGTATAATTTACTAGTATACACTACATAAAGAGGCGGTTCCTAAATTTTGCAATAGTTAATGAGTTAGATAATCAGTGTAAATCTAAGGAACTGATAGTTGAGAGCAATTCTCAAACTCTAGAACTAAAAGAAAAAAGCGCAAAAAGTTTCAAGGTAACACTATTCCACATAGAAATTAAGGTAGAAGTTGAGAATCTTAAAAAAACAACTGACTAGAAAGAATTAAGAACCTCTCAGCCGCTTATTTTAGTTTATACGAAGGCGCAGGAACTACACTCCAGCGCACTGTTTTTTTTTAAAGCCCTATAAGACGAATATTCTATCTGCCTCTGTTTCCAGTTTCCAAAAGAAAGTCTATGAAAGCGTCGAATAATCCCTACGCAGGTGTGGCTTAATTTCAATTCAACTAGTAAAAAGTGCAGTACTTCCTTGCCTCTCTCCTGGTAGTGGCTTGCAGGTTACGAGAATTGAAGGCTTTAGAACAAAGTGGGGGCCCATAGGAACGGGACTCCGCAGACTCACCTCCACCAACGCATAAACCAACCTAATCAAACGCAGTACCAAATATATAAAATCTAACCAAAAAGCGAGTCTACACTTCTCAGAGTTAAACGAGTTCTAAAGAATATTCCTCTAAGTACAAAATATTAAAAAAGTAAAGACTTTTCTTCGGTCTTCTTCGTCAAATTCTAACAACTTGGACAGCAACTCTAAAGTTTCACGTTTCTTTGAAGAAGTCAAATAAGTCAGAAGCATATTTTTCAATAAAACTCTGAAAAGTTTAATAAACATTAACTAAGTATATAAAAGCCATAAGAGCAATACTTTTCTATAGAACTATTTTCAGGCATTGAAACCATTTCACCGTAGCCGTGGGCCTTCATAAGCTCGAAAGTAAGAAACTTTACTAGTTATAATCAAATCCTTCATTAAACAAATATAAATAAAATAAAATTTTGTTTTAGAACTGGAAACTCACATTTTTCTTTTAACAGTCGTATAGTTTCAAGATGGACAGATTCTTCTATAAGTGCTCGATCAACACGGTTTTCTTTCAATTTTACACTGCTAAGCTTTTCCTGTGCAGCAAATATAAACATGGTCACTTTACAACGTAAGATAAACTTGTGACAACACCTCTAATTCAAAATTTTCTTTTTTTAGCTGTATAATCTCATTTTTTAAAAAGGAATTTTCCTTCTCTGAAGTCATAACTGCGATGGCCACAACTTCCTCTTGTTCTAACACATATTCATTTCCCTTTTTCGCTTATTTATAAGAGCATAACCTTTCTGAAGAGCCTGCAAAACCAGCTGCAAGTTTCCAAGAGCTTCGCTTTGAGATTGATACTCACGCTGGAGGGTCTCCAATTCTCTTTTAAGGAATTGATACTCACTTTCTCGCCTGACTGCTTCTTTTTCTAGAGAGTGTACCATTTGCTCTCTCTACACATACTTTTTTCGGGTAAAATAAAAGAAGAAGTTTGTATAGGGGCACCTCAAGTACTTTTAACTTGAAGTCTTTTTCGTTTCTTTGCAACTCTTGTTCAAGTGAAGTTAATTTAATTTTTAATTCGTGGATTGTCTTTTGGTAGTTCTTTTAAAAACAGGTAATTATACTTAATAAAAGAAAACAGATATAGGAATACCAGTAACACACTGTCATACTCATTTTCAGACTCAATAAAATGGGTTTTTAAGGTGTTAAATTGTGTATCCTTTTTTTTTATTGTTTCCCGTAAGGCCTTAATTTCGTTTTGAAGGCTTTGAGATTCCTGTGACAAAGAACATTCTTCTTCAAGCCCTTTTATGCAGGCCACAGAATTATTTCGAGTACTCTGACAATTAAAATCTCCTTCCTGTAAGTTTATAGAGCAAGTAGGCTGAATAGTTGTCTCAGCTTGATAATTAGTACTATTGGATGTGCCAAAATAATTAGGTTTATTTTTAAATTGATTAACTAAGGATTGAAGTTCTCGCTCATGATCCTTCTCTATTTCTTTTACAAGATTTTCTAACTCTTTAATTTTTTTTTCTTGAAGTCTATATTGAGAAAAGAGCTCAGTAAACTTTTGTTGATAAAAACCTGAATTTAGATAGGAAAAAGAATAAATTAACCTCAGTAGAGTAGTTGTAACCAGATAAATACGAATAAACATCAATAAATATACCTAGCAACTATTATTTAATGTGCTTTTATAATTGCAAAAATATAGTTTTAATAAAAGTTTATAGTACTTGCTTTTAGAAAAATTATATTAAAGCAAGGTGGCAAAAACACAATACTATATTATATTATCGTTTTTTTCACTTTAAACCTTCCGCGTGAAAACTAGAGTTATGCGCACTTGCCAAGCCCTGGTCGGAGCTCATTCTTACATGAAAGTGTCGCCAGGGTAGCCTCCAGCAAAAAGGCCTGCCCTTCGATGTACACGGGTTTGGCCGGTTATATAACCTCCCCCTCCTTTTCTTAATTATTGGCAACTTTGCGCCTTTGTGTCATAATTAATGGGGCCCCCTAACATAATAATTGCTTTCTTTCCCCTTTATAATTGGAGACCAGTTTTTGGCGGAGCAAGATATCTTATAATAATTAAATGGCCTGTTAGAAGGCGGCATAACTACCTTTACATTAAGGTCGGTAAAACTGCATTTGAAAACTGTTATTAGCGGGTTTTATAACATGGTAGCGGTGCCAAACATCATTAACACAAAAAACAGCACATATTACATTCGGTAATACTCTATAATCAACGAGGCCGTAAACCCAGGCAGGCGGTGTGTGGCCTGTAGAAAGGTTGCATATATCGTGTAGTAGTAAATATAAACCTGGTCACCTGTCCGACCTAGCCACGAAGTAAAATTAGGCTTTTGAGCGAAAAAAAGATTCATGTACTTAGGAAGTGGGTTGAGCAGGGCAGCATCTGCCAGAATTTGTAACGGGCGACTTAGAGAATGTATTAAAATCAGTGTATCGTCAACCTATCGGACGACCCGAAATAAAAGGTCTCCCTGCAACAATTGTATTGTCATTAATGAGTTTTTAAGCACCTGTTGCAAAATTTAATTTTAACAATGGATTAAAGGGCTTTCTAAAGAAACTATATCTCATAAAATCATTATAAATTTGAAAGAGGCAGCATCCTCCAGGCAAAAAAGTTGACCTTTCCCATTACAATGGTGCACGGCTAAAACCGTTTCACAGCAACTTTTTAATTACACTTTCAACAATAAACCTTACGATAACTAGAATTTGGGCTGGTTACATATGATGAAGTGACTGATGCTTCTTACTTATTACCATTACTGCACCTGCAATAATTAATGTTAATATACAAGTTACTGTATAACATCGTATTTCATTTTTGATTAGATTATTATAGTTATAAACCACATATACCCTTAACGTGCAGATCCAGAAAAAATTGTAGCGGATAAAGAAGGTCAAGTACTATTTCACAAGAAAATAAAATGTGTTCACTCTAAGAATCCTTCTGTGAACTTTTATGAAATATTTATTAATTAGCGACGACCAGCGTATACGCTAAGTGCTAGCTTTACAGCTTTTTGTACAGAACTAATAAGGAAAGTAGAACCAAAAAGGCAGAATGGAATAAGTTCATATCATTTGGGGTCAAAGCATTTTAAAAAAATGGAAACAGCGTTATT
Source organism: Zophobas morio (assembly GCF_036711695.1). Taxonomy (NCBI): domain Eukaryota; kingdom Metazoa; phylum Arthropoda; class Insecta; order Coleoptera; family Tenebrionidae; genus Zophobas; species Zophobas morio. The sequence continues at coordinate 129,930 of NW_026972623.1, forward strand.
ATTTAAATAAAATACCCTATTTTACTCTTTAATTTTTTAACCTAGCGACATCCAGGCATTTAATATTAGAGCTAACAGCTATTAAAATTTGCAAAAAATTGATGGTAGATAAAATGTAGTAACAATGAATCGACATGCAACCATTAATTATAATAGTATTGGTAATAACCATATGGAATAATAGTTAACGATATAACCAGGGTTCCTATGTGGTAGAGATCTAGATACCACGTAGAAAATATTTTTCCTTGGTGTTTTCAAAAAAATTTTTTAAGAAAAGTAGAGAATTAAAAAAAATTGTAATGAAAAAACCTTCTAAACCCCTGAAGTACTAACCATTTACCCACTGAGGAAGGTCATTAATTTTTGTCCTTTAGAGTTATATTTAAAGAAATTTAAAGTTTCATTGTTAGGGATATAAATCCTTCAAAATGAAGTTAGGGGGATTACAAAAAATAGCGAACTTCTTCATGCATTTTTTTTTAGTTAAACCATCCAGTTAAGAAAGAAGAATTTATTATAAAAGTTTAAACAATGATGCTTTCGCTGTTAACTTTCGAGCATGTGTTATAATATCATATACTACGGCTATTTTTAAGGTCCTCTGAAACGCCGCTGAACTACACAGTAACGAGTTCTAACCTAAATAAATAGTATTACGCTTTAGCCTATAGCCACTACGTCGTAGTTTCATTGTTAGTAGAACAAAAATACCTTCCAACTTTAATAATTCTGTAATTAAAAATGTGTTAAAGATCATGGCTTAAACTTTACCGAAGAAAGGCAAGGGAAATCGAGTGATTTGTCTTGGCTCTGACCGTTGGATCAAACCTTGGGATTCTTCATCAAGTTGTGTACACATTTTAACGGACGGAAAGGTTTCTGTCTGTTTCGAGGTTCGTTATCGTAAAAGCGGCCGAAAAAGATCGGCCCTATATATAAAATTCGGGTCTACCGTCACTCATTCCTGAAAGCTTTCCAATGTTTTCGATCTGGGTAAGGCAACAGGTCGCCATCCCAAGATGGATTACAACGAAAAAGTAAAGATACCTGTCTAGGGTAATGTTACCCTCTACTATCGAACAGGCTTACTTTGATCTAGAGCTAATGCAGCTTAAAGGGATCACTGTAATGATTACAAAACCTTAAGACCGTGATTAATGGTACCTTCCGGAGTTCAGTTCTATCAGTAGGGTTTCGTTGTACTTAGGAAAAAAAGCTCTGGGGTTCGTTCGGATGGTATTTGAAAAACATGCTTTTCAAAATGGTAAAAATACGGCGGTGACTTAGCCCTTCGGCAGATGAAATCTTCCTTGTGGCATGCAGCAAACCGGGATGGTTAGTAACTTGGTTCACCAATGAGCCTTGATTGAAACTCATGCTGACTATGTTGCTTAAACCAAACAAAAATCACACAAACGGATCACAACTGTTTAACTTTGTTATAAAAGCTTCGCGTTGAGTACTGGCATTGCCTTTCGAAGGCGGTCCTTCGTGCTTTGCCTAGAAAGAGCTGCTGGATTCGCTACTCATACTGTTAAAAGTTTGGTGAAACAGCTAAGTTATGTAGTACCCTACCTTTAGTTCGAGTCAATAAGGTACACTAAAAGCCACAAAGGCGAGCATAATGAATGATCTAACCTAACACTCAAGTTTGAACCTAGAACCACTGATGCAACTAAAGATACATGGAGCTTCACAAGTTATTAGCTAATTGTACAGTTAAATCGGTGCTATCTTCTCAAACCCATTCGGATGGTCTCTGGCCGTTCGAATCTGAGTATGGGCCAGGTGAAGAATTATTAGGTCTAGTAATATATATATAGACTTTACTAACTTGGTGCTGTGGGAAGTACCAAATCTGCAGAAAATAAGGATTAATAGTCTATAAAATTTTTAATGCCTTAAAAACTGAATTATAAACAGTCTGTGCAGCAATTTAATTACCTTAACTATATTTAAATCCTCATATTTTTAAAAGTAACCACTAAATTTACAATCAATTATGGAATTTAAGTGTCAATAAATTCAAACTGTTTTGAACTTAATACAGAATCTGCCAGAAAAAAAGGAATTTTATAACTATCTCAATATCAACCTATCTATCATGGAAAAGTGAGCATAAAATTTTGCGAAATAATTGTGCAAACCGTTAGACAATATGTTGTCATGTAGAAAATATAATAAATTAAACTAATTGTTTTTTACCTTTTTAGAAAAATTTTTAGATCTGCGTTGCCAACGCTGCTATACATTTTTCGTATATTATCCTAAGGCTTCAAAGTATATAAAATATATTGTGTATCTAGTTAAGCTTTTTACCTTTCGTAAAGTTTTAGGGATAACAGTTTTAAAAAAATTGTAAAAAGGGTTTATAACTCGAAACTGTAATAGCTTAAGCAGGTATCCCTTATCCCGGGAAGGGGGCGTCGAAAATATATTAACATTCACTCTTGAGAAATTCCCCACCATGCAAAGGATTGGGTATTTAACCTTTATAAATACAAGAAACAAAACAAAACAAAATTGTTTAGGATAACAAAGCTATTCCCTGGTCTTCTTCAAGGATTATACTTAAAGGACTCTCCTGCCTTTAAGAAGGGCATTTTTATTGTAAAATTACCCGTGAGTAATTGTAAATGATGCTGTTTTAAAATTTGCCCTTGGAGCCTAGTTTGATGTATTTTCTCAGTTTGCTTCTTTGAAGTTTTAGGGATTGTATAAAGAAATCAAAATTGATTGTCTAGAGGTTCTGAAATTAAATTTTTATCTTACGATACTACACAGGAAAGTTTCAAGCTAATTAACCAGCATCAGTAAGAGTACGCTTATTAAACATTTTCTCAAGTTTTGGGATTTGAGAGTGTAAGCTTTTATATCCTTCTAGAGAAGTGGGTACTGATTCCTTAGAAAGCTACATATCTTTCCCTGGAAACTTCTTCAAGGTCTTTAACTATTAAAACAGAATCTGAGGCAGCATGGGGGGCAGGGTAACACGCTAGAAGATACTGGAAGGGGGAGCGGATACTATAAAGTAAATATCGTGCATGTGCTGTGGATGTTCGGAACTTTACGCCTTTCGCTATGGTTCTTGTTTACCTTTTGTGTTATCCTTTTTAAACTAAATATTTTTGGTATATTTTACCTTTTTCGTTATCTGAGTTAACTAAATATTTTTCTTTCCTTTTAGCAATTTTAGTTGCTTATAATTTAAAATTTTTAGTTTTGTATAACTTTAATTCAAGGTTTTTTTAAAAAATATTTTATTGGTATCTAAGTATTTAGCTACCTCATTTATTATTTTTAATAGACTCGAGGGCCTAAAAAGCATTTAAAAAGACTAAATGCACCCAGTCACTGGATGCTGGACAAGTTGTCTGGCGTTTGGGCCCCGAAACCTTCAGCTGGTCCTCATAAAAGTCGCGAATGCATTCCCCTTATTATTTTCATCCGGAACCGCCTGAAATACGCCTTAACTGGAAATGAAGTGAAACTCATATTACATCAGCGGCTCGTCAAAGTTGACGGGCGCGTTCGAACTGATGTAAACTTCCCTGCTGGATTTCAAGGTAACAAATTTTTCAATTTTTTAATTATTTCTCATATTACTTCGCGCTAACGTCTCTTCTCTGCACTCTTTGTTAGATGTTATTACTATAGAAAAAACAGGCGAGTTTTTCCGTCTTATCTACGACGTGAAAGGTCGCTTTGGTATACACCGTATCTCACCAGAAGAGGCTACTTATAAGCTGTGCAAAGTAAAAAAAGTTGCTGTGGGTCCGAAAGCGGTGCCCTACCTCGTGACTCATGACGGTCGGACAATCCGCTACTGCGATCCTTTAGCTAAAGTCAACGACACCATCAAGCTAGACATCGCCACCAGCGCCATTTTGGACATTGCCAAGTTTGAGGTGGGGAACGTTGCGATGTGCACGCTGGGCCACAATGTCGGGCGTGTGGGGGTCATCGTGCACCGCGATAAGCACAATGGTGGGTTTGACATAGTCCATCTGAAGGACAAAGCCGGTAATAAGTTTGCCACGCGGATTGCCAACGTGTTTGTTATTGGTAGCGGTGAAGAGCCCTGGATCACTCTTCCCAAAGAGAAAGGCATCAAAAAATCTATTATTGAAGAGCGCGAGTGTCGTTTAGGTTTTAGATAGTGACTGCTTGTCTGCTGATTGTTTATTATAAATAAATTCTGTTTTTTTAATTAATTTCTTTGTCTAAATCAAGAGATGAATAAAATCTTTAACACCAGCCTATTATTTTTGTTAATTAAATGATTTAAAGAAAAATTGGAGTACGCTAAATACTAGTGCTTGCTGTAAGTCGAGCCTTAAATAAGTCGATTAGAAATTACGCTGTTGATTTTCGGGATCCTGGCAGCTACCAGTTATTCAAATATTAAAAAACTTAATTCCCATTGTAAGTACGTTGATACCGCAATTTAGACCTCACCGACCTCTTTGAACTAAGTAGTAGTGTAGTATACTAACTTAATTTAATACCTTCATATAATCAAATGTTTACTTGCCCAATTAAGAAAACAAAAAGTAAAACTTTTATAAACAATTATTAAAAAGCGCAGGAAAGGTGCTTATCTCAGCGGCTCCCGAAGATCAGAGAGCCCACTCGAACGTTGGTGCTACCGAGCTTTATAGCGTGTTCAAAGTCGGAGGACATACCCATGCTTAGCTTAAGAAAATTGTAAAGCACAAAAGCGCTACTGAATAATATACAATAAAATTCAGACCTCCACCGTAGAGCTATCAAGGCCGAGTTCAGTGCAGATTTCCCGTCGCAGTTCTAGCAATAACTTAAACAATAAATAAATTTATAGTATTCAAATTTATTATATTTTTAACTATAATTGGTTTTTTAATTTCATAAAATACACTCATTTTATTTGATATATTTTATTTATTAGTGGAAACAATGGCAAGTATGCAGAGCTTGTGTACCAAGAAATCTTCATTGTCCGCACTCAGAGTAGAACCGTAGTCCCTGCCTATAGTCATCAGACCGGAAAACTGAAGCTTGTGGGAATGGCGGAGGACATATTCCACAACATCCTTACAATCTTTAACAGCGCAACCACCTTTAGCTAAAAAGCTGTAATAAATCAGTGAGTTTATGCGAGGATACTAAGGAAAAAACCTTTCTCCCCGCTGGTATTCACTTGAACAAAAACTTTTAAAGGTTGCTTCCTATTTGGATTGTCCCTAAGCGCTTGGTCGATGGAGATGGCGTGTTTGACGCTACTACAAGTTTCCCACACGAAAAAGTTTAAAATTCCTAATAACACAGACAAATTGCTATTATTTATAATAACAGCGTCATACGTTCAAATTAACAAATAAAAATATAACAATCACCGCTTCTACAATTAACAGAGTAAGGTCGAAACTATTTTATAAGAAAACGGTTAATAACTTAAGGGCACTAAAAAATATGATAATATCAATAACTTTATGGGAAACGGTAATTATAAATAAAAAAAAAAATTTATAAAAAAAGAAATATAAGCAACCAGCCAAACTTTTAGCTTTATTGCTCTGAAAAGTCCCTATAAAATGCCACATTATATCTGACGGAAGCTGGTATGACTTTTCAACAAGCTCTTTTATCTATAATGAGAGATTTTTTTAAAGGCTTATATAACTAGAATGTTATTTAATAATACATAATTTTCACCAAAATTTCGCTGTCCTGCGTCATAACATGATTTTATATCGTGAACACTTTTAAATTTAGAAACAGCCACCAACCTAGGCTAACACATTTCAAGATTTTAAAAAAGTTATTAAAAGGCAAAGGATGTATATTTAATAACTAAGGATTGTCCTAAGGGGCGAGGGGCATCAAGTACTCTTCTTTGGACTGATTGTAAACGTTCAACAATGTCCGTCATTTCGGAGCATCAACTCCATCTAAGTCCCCGAAGTCCACTACACTTCAGCGGTACCTTCTTCCACCCTTATTCCCATCCTCTCCGTTTGACTTCTTATTCCCCTTTACCTTTTACTTTTAAGAAAATTATCTTGGCAAAAAACAAATACCATTTATAAAAGAATATTAATAAAATGCTTTAGAGTGAAGTGGACTCCTTAAGGTTATAAATTATAGTTGAGCCAAGGCTGTGATTAATTATCACAAATTACTTAATTAATTTTCATTAATGCATAAAAAATTGTGTAGCGTTTAGTGGAATCCTTTAAAGGTATTTTAATTATAGTTGAGCTAAGTTAAGCTACGACTGTGAGTTATTACAAATTTTTTTTTTAATCTTTTATTAGACGTCTAAATAAATTAGTACCGAAGAAAAACAACTTTACTTGTTTGATAAAAATAGCAATTTACGTTACGGAGAAAACTAACTTTTTTATGTCACTTGAAGCTGTCAGCAACCTTGAAATTTTTTTTAGTATCTTTCACTAAGCACAGAGTTTATTACGTTTCAATAAATAATGAAAATCCATGAAGAGTTTCAGTTTACCATTAAAGTAATTAAAGTTTTTAATAAACTATGAATTAATTAGGAATAAAACACTGGATTTTTTGATTATGCTATACATAAAAATGCAGTGTCTTATGGTCTCTATTTTTGCATCTATGCTTTTAAACTTAGTAAAAATAATAAACAAAACTTTGTAAATTTAATTTTTTTTTTTTATAGTATTTAAAGTTAATTTACTTTCTACTAAACCCCCTACCCACCCCTAACCTTTCCTAAGTAAATATTCAATATTAACAAAAAGTACGGCGAAATATATTGTTCGGAGTTAAAACAAACAAAAATTTTAAAATCTATTTTAGGGAACAAATCTTTTGTTTTTTAAAATATATTTACAACTATATACATTCAGGGTGAAGTTGTAGAAATTACTGGGCAATACAATAACTTCTTTTCATGCATTTCTGGTTTTATTATAAAAACATTAAAAATAAAGAACTTTCCATCACCTCCTAAAAAATTTATGCTGGCTGACTGAAAAATGCTTTTGTCTTAAGGAAGAGTAACTATTTTCTTGCTTTTACCTTTATTTTGGCATAGATCTTAAACCTCCGTCGAGAGAGGTTTGTTGCTTGCTAAGAAGACCAAGAACTCTGCTAAAGACCATTACATAGTAAGCCTTTCAGACTATGAGCACACTTCTAAAAAGTAAGTTCCTATTTCTCTAAAGCTTCTGACATTAAAAATTTATATACTAATTAGCAGTAATGTTAACAGTAAGTTTTTTACAAGTCGTTAAATTACTCACCACACCAAAAAACAGGCGTACATCATGAGGTAAAAATTATGTATATAGGCCTCAAACTCTAGTCTCAGTTCGAAAAAGTTAATGGTAGTATAAAATTTTATCAAAATTTAATCATATTGATTAAGATAATGTAAGAAGGACACGTATTATAAACTATAAAACTTGTTTTGGTCGGTTTATAGTGTGCTTATTAAGTGGGTGGGCGTTCAGGTCTAGAGGGAGCTTGGGGGTAGCATCACCCAGATTTACAAGGCTAGTTTATGAAACAAGGCTTTTTAGTAAATTAGGGTATTTAGAATTAATTAAAGAGTTAAAATTAATTTTAAATAAAGGTAGTCTTTGTATCTTTACCTGGCTCTCGCACTCTTTGACTTAATACGTCCTTGATAAATTATTGCGACTAATAGGAACACTCAGAAAGCATAAAAAGTTTTCTGTTATCTAATTTATGAGTGAATTTTAATACTTCGACCAAGCCTCTGTTTTTCTTTAACGGTATCATACATACAATACCTATTTCTCTCCAGTAGGTATTGCCCTTCTCACGTACAAAAAAAGTACATAAACTATTCATCACCGAACTAATAGTAGCCCCCCGCAACTTTGAAGAAACCATGTCGAGACTACCACAACTCCAAAAGGAAGTCCCCCGATTAGTTGCGCTTTAATAGTTATAAAAATAATAAGGTTCGATGCTCTTCCCTTCTCTTATGGCGAGCAACCAGAACTTTGCTGGTCGTTAACAAAGCTATTTAGGGGTTCAAACCTTTCCTTCAGCGAGTGCATACGACCTTTTTTTCCAGCCGAAATTTACTGCACAACACCCAAGGGGGGCACCCGCTCAGGTTAGATAAATTTGTTGTCACTAACCTTTGTAACGTTGATGTAGTGAAATGAATGATAAAAAGTTAAGACGTATCTTTGCGAGTAAGTGTTCATGCTTTTCAGTTTCCCTAATATCAATGGTAAATCAGATAATTTTATTTAATATATATTAAACACATCAATAAACCTTATATAACAGATAAAAAGTGATATTGCTTACTGTACTTCATCAAGTGTCTTGCGCTAATTTTTATAATTTAACTACATAGTAAATATTAGTCTTACATTGCTAAGGATCGGCTTTTACCTTCTTTACTTTTGCCAAGAATTTTTTTAAAAAAATTGGGTATACAACTCACCTAAATCGGATTTAAGAGTTATAATTCAGATAATATTAGGAAACCTTTGGTTTTGTTTTAGTTCTTTCATGTTGTCGCAAAGCAAATTAATGGAACTATTCGCTTTCTCTTTTAATATAACTTAGAGGCGCTATAGTTGACCAGTAAGAAATACGCGTATAGGGGTATAACAAAAGTTAAAATAATATAGTAATGAGGTTTGAGCCGTCCGCTTATCTCGAATGGGATAACTAAACATAGATAAAGTTCTGGATCTCTCGAATGTCTTTTTTCTACAAGCTAACTACCTTTTAGCGCCTAATATGGTAAATCTAACATTTGCGAGATTTCATTTGTTTTACAACCTGCACCAAAGTAAAAGTGTCTTTAATCATATTATAAATATCAAATTTTGTAAATTTTAATATCGTTATAAAACATATGGCATCATATAAAATGCTTGCTGAAAGAGTTATGGCTTTTTTAAAACCGTTTTTGAAAGCTAGATTTGTCTCTCTTTATACAACGAATAGAGCAATGTTTTAGCTTATAAAACATTTTTATGGAAGTCAAACTGAAACAATTTGCTTACGTATTAGGAAAGACCAAACTGCTGCGTAGCAAAGTCGTGTCATTATTAGTTTTTGTATATTTAAAATGAATTGTACTAAATAATAATACCCGTGTAAATATTTTGTAAATAGTACTTGATAAGTTTAATAAGTTAATAAATAGAGAAACTTTTTTTATAACTTTGTTAAAATTAATTTATGATGCTGCTTGAAATTTTGTTTTGTTATAAAGCTTTGATTTAAATTTAACTGCTTGGTATAAATTAATATAAATATATTCTTCTATAATTTAACCTAAATTTTTATACTCAATATACTTCTTAAAGTTGATTATAATGACTGCAAAATCCACACCACAACTAGAACTGTCATATATAGCTGTTGCTACCAGTCAATTAAGTTCTTCCTCTGAAGTTAATTCTTCTATAAAAAAAGAAGAGGAAAAGTGTTCCAGCACTTCAGAGGAAGTAGAAATTTGTAATGGTAAACAAGAAGAGAAGACTTTTTGTCAATATGAGATTAAAGCATTATGTCCTTTTTCTCAAAGATGCGATAAGACTGTCGATAAAACTTTAACGTATAACTTCGGAGAGGAGACCTCTATAAATAGCTCGAAGTTGGAAGCAAACTCTTACCATAAAATTTTTAATACAGCCTCTAAGGTTGCTGTAACCCTGTCTTCTCCGGTCAAATGCACAGAACTTGGTTATGTGCAACCAAAAAATAATGACTTTAAAGGCAATGTACCAGCAAACACGAATCTTTCCTTTCGAGAAATTTTCTCCCGTACTAGATTTACCCAGTCCTCTCCCTCTCCGGTCTCAGCCATAACGGATGCTCTTTTAGAGTATCCCAACGAGTGGTCTCAGTGGACCTTGGATTTAAAAAACAACCAGAACAATGCGGGTGAAACCCGCCAGAACGACACTCCTTCTCCACTAAATGATATTATAGACTCTGCAATTCTTGATGAAAATAAAGAACTAACTTTATTTTTAAGTAAGTCTCAAGCTGTTAAAAGTTTACCAAGCGATATTGATCTTACAGGTATTAAGTTCAAACGGGTCACTATTATTTTATAACTTATTTTCTATAAACTTTTCTTTATAGTAAACTAAATTTAATTTTCTGAAGTAGAATGTAAAAAGATAAAATCGCTCTCTAACTCAAGAAATAACGGCAAACCAGAAAAACGAGGTCTGCCTTCACCTCCTCCGCGAGATAATATTGAAAATAATAAGGAAGCTTTATTAAAAACAACTTCAGACTTGGAAAATCTTCAATTAAATAGCCTTAACGAACAATTCCAAATTGCAGCAAGTACACTAGGCGCAAGTTCGAAAAGAGAACACAATACTATAAACTCTCAAAACTCTGAATTCTTAGCTCTACCAAATAAACAAAAAGAACTAATTCCAACTGTAAAATTTTCGAAAGATCCTTTACTACAGCAATCTTGTTATACAACGAAGAGTGTTCCGCTTAACCAAAGTAGCCCTCCTAAGAAAGGTGTTTGTCAAGAAGAAAGATTCCCGTTCTCTATGCAACCTGCCTTTTCAAATATTATCGACATAAAAAATAATTCTGATCCCTGTGAGGTCTTACCTTACGGTAATTAACTAGAAGTACTTATTAAAGCTAATAATTACATTGACTATAACAAAAAGATGCTTACATGGAAAACGTGGGGAGGGGCATCCTTCAACGGAAAGATTCTTTACGTTTGGGAAGCCCACAATATTATCCATTTCAGTCAACAGAGCAGGTCTATCAAAAACGTTCTTCGTCTTTTACTAGAAATCTTGGCTCTGTTACGCCTTTAAAGCAAAGTGGAGAGGGTGAAATAACTTACCTTAAAACACCTTCACTAATAACTCACACGGCAAATCGTGGGCGCAAAATCTTCGCAAGGAATGAGTAAGTAATAAAATAAATATTTATATTACTTTAAATATTTCTTAAAACAAATATATTATAAAATGCAGAAAAAGAGATTCGGAAGACCCCCACGAATTTAATTCAAACTTAACGAAAGTCCAAGTTTATCCCAAAAGATTTATGGGATCTCCAAAGAAGGGCTTAGTAGCAGCGGAAAGATCGACTGAAAGTTATTTAAGTGTTTCAAAAAGCGGTGATGAAGCTACACGAGTCCTCCATCAAAGTCGCCACCGTTTATTAGAGGAAGTTCGCTCTAGCAGGAAGCTCCACCTTTCAGAAATTACTGGCCACGTCCTAGAATTGTCGTTCGACCAATACGGCTCTCGTTTTATCCAGCAAAAGTTGGAAGGTTTGCCACTAGCCGGAAAGGATCTCATGTTTGCAGGTCTGGTATTCCATGCTCATATTAAGAGTGAAGCTATCGATTGGCTCCTTTTCCTCATCTTCTAGAAATTCTGCCTCACACCATGTTATTAGTAAACGACATTTTTGGGAATTATGTTGTTCAAAAGTTTTTTGAGTTTGGAACTGAAAAGCACAAAGCTGAATTGCTCTCACGTCTAACGGGTCACGTGCTCATGTTATCCCTGCAAGTGTATGGCTGCAGGGTCATCCAGAAAGCCTTTGACTCCGTAGGTCTACCGCAGCAAATAGAGCTGGCCAGAGAGCTTCGAGGCCATGTCCTGCAGTGCATAAAGGTAAAAGGGCTTAGTCTCTGTCCTAATTTGCAAATTCACCAGTTATCTCTTTTTACTTAAAAATTTGTGTAACAAAAGAGTAGTTATTCGCAAGCTCACTAAACGTAAAAGCACTGATTACTTTTATTTACTACAGCCCTACAGTTAGGCCTAACTTGAACTTCTACCATATTACGTTATAGTGTTTATAACAGAATTTAATATTTTAAGCTGACTTTTTGCTTAATACTTTAACAGGACCAAAACGGTAATCATGTTATTCAAAAGTGTATAGAGTGCGTTCCCCCTCAGGAAATACGTTTTATAGTGGACGCCTTGAAAAATCTTGTTTGCGAGCTGGCGGCGCATCCCTACGGATGCCGGGTTATCCAGCGCATTTTAGAACACTGCACTGACTACCAAATTACATACGTGCTTGAGGAATTACACGGCAAAGCCTCTGAGCTTACACAGGTGGTCTTTGCTTATACGCGCTATGCAGGTGGGAAAAAAAACTAATTAATAAAACAGGATCAGTACGGAAATTATGTAATCCAGCATGTGCTGGAGCACGGAAGACGGTGTGACAGGGATAAAATAATCGGAAGTATGCGGAACCGAGTACTGCTACTGAGTCAGCACAAGTTTGCCAGTAATGTGGTGGAAAAGTGTTTGATTCATGGAGACAGCGAGCAGCGCGCTGTGCTGATTTCTGAAGTACTAAAGGATGGAAACAAGTGCAACTCTTTCTTCGTTTTTCCTATTCTTATATATATATATTATTTTTATCAGGGGAGGATTGCACACGATGATTAAGGATCAGTATGCAAACTACGTTGTACAAAGAATGATCGACGTTGCCCAGGACGAACAACGGGAAGAACTGCTGCTTCACCTGAAGCCACATTTCGAGTACCTCAAAAACTTTTCATACGGAAAACACATCATCGCCAAAGTCGAAAAGCAGGCCTTAGAAATATAAGCAGCGCACATTTTATGGGGGACGCTTAACACGTGACCAACTGGTCAAAATAATTCTGTATTGTAAATAATAAAGGTTTCGATGTAGATTTTTTTTAAAAAATGCAGTGTGAATTCCGTCACTTCAGTTGAGTGAGAATATGAGAGTTTATATCCTCTCGGCGCCTGCAAAGCTCGTCCAGCCAACTTCTGATCGTTTCGGTCTTAATTGTGCCCTCAGTGGAAGTAAAGAATTCCTGCAAGTCTATATTCTGTTCTGTTTTTTATAAGTTAGATGAGCGTCTCTGAAAAGATACGCAAAATTAAAGAAAAAAACCTTTTTCGTACTCAAAAGCCTGCAAGAGCATTTCAAACTTATCGAGATCCTTCACGAGTTTCGCTTCTATTAAAAAAAAACAATAATTTGACGTTTTACACTTGATAACCAGCAGAGAAACAACCTTTACTTGTGCCAAGTTCATATTCTTCCCACAACACTAATAGTTCCAGGTCCAAACCCTCCGAAGAACTTTTCCCGTCTTTCAAGAGCGTAGCCTCGATTTGCTTCATGGCTGCCTTTAAAATAAAAACTTTCTAAATTTAAACTAGAAATAAGTTTTATAAACAACCATTTTAAAGTAACGAATCTAATAAGCCAACTTTTATTTAAAAAGGGGCTAGAAGCAAGTACACAAGCTTTATAGAGGCTAAAAGAATAACGCCAAAATTTTTTAAGCACTGAAAGCAAAAAAACATGTAATTGGGCTTTAAAAAGTTACGTACACGTTCCGCTTCGCGTTTCTCCTCTTTAGTCACGTTATCCATAGGAGTAATGTCGCCGACGATGCTCTCGGCCAAGTCGTGAACTAGACTCATCTTAATACAACTAAGTTTTCAGAAAAAAAGATATTATGCTTTCTAAATAATTATAGATTTTTTAAGATCTTTGGTACGGTCATATACGAGAAGCCGTCAGGCATAGTAAAAAATGTTTTAACCCTTTTTAATAGTGCAACTTTATACACAAAAAAGAAACTAATATAACGCTCAAGTAAAGGTAGAGTGCAGCTGGAAAGTACTGAGCCGAATATATCTCTTAAGTAAAAATAATAAAACGGTTAGTATAATAAGACACTTTGAAAGCCTGTAAAGTTTAAATTTCTTGTTTTGCTTACAAAACCCAAAGTTACAAATAATTAAACAGGCTACTTGGAGTAAGGGCAAGTTTCACTTTGGTCTCACGCTTTAATAAGTAGTTCAACTATAATAAAATTGATAATAACCGGTCCTTGTTTATAGAAAGATCATTTGGAAGACAAAAGCTAAGGAGAGCCATCCGATACATATGATCCGCAATGCTCTCAGGCGAATTCACGCCATGGTAAATCCAACCTAAAAAATTAGTACTAATAAAGTAAAAGTGTATGAATAAAGAGCAGTCGTATTCTAACCGGCTCGCTTAGTTTTCTTAAGTTGGCCTAAAAGCAAGGCGAACTCGACAACGTTTGTACTGAAAAACATTTCCAAACGAGCGTTTTACAAGAGCTTAAAGATAAGCCTTAAGTTGTGAGGGTTATAAAGAAGAAAATGAAGTTTAATCATAATTTTAAACGCTTTTTTAAATAAAAAGGTTTAGCAGACGGTTTAATTTAAAATTTCTATTTTATTAGCTATTCGAGCGTAACCGCATTTTAGAAGATATGAAAATACCCCAAAAGAACACATTATTAATAATGAAGCTAAAGAGTTCATACTTACTATTAAAAAAAGTTTATTAAACCAAACGAATGTTTTTATTTTCCCAGGATAGCAGACAACAGGAACTTTATTAACAGCTTAAGGCGTTGGGAATAGGAACTAAACCTTGTTTATCTAACTATAAAATGATCTTAATTCCGTTTTATTTAGGAGGATTATCTCTAGAAGTTTTGAATTTCAGTTGTAAATTGGTCAGACCTTAGGCTTTGTAAATTTTTACAAACATAAATATATTTTATCTGGTTTAACTACAGTCGACATAACTGGTTGGAAAATCTACGATACTTGAGCCCAACTTATCCTTGTAACACTGCTCTCTTCGTTTAACGTGCAATAAACATCTTTTTACCTCAGAGCTTCTGTAATTTCACACCATTTGATTTTCAACTCCGATATATTAATATTCGGTTACAAAATTGTCAATTATAATATCTCTATTTTTGTAATACCGCTCGTGGGTGGCTAAATTTTTTTGAGAGGCTGTATCTTCCACTGAACTCCAATTGTTTCGTACGAAGAAAAATTAATTTGCCTTGCTCACGCCCGTGCGTCAAAAAATTCGAGTCGGCAAGCAAACAAACCTTAGTTACTACATTTCTACCTTTGGATGTTTTAAGAATCTTTCAAGTTACCAACACGAGTGCTATCGCTAGGGGGTCTCTAGTTCAAATTGTTTCCATATTTTACGGTGCAGCTTAATAAAGGAAATCCCCTATTTGTCCCTGTTGGGGATTTATTTTTATAGCGTGTATGATCAACCTTTACTTCTTTAAAAAATATTCTTTTAAAAAGCTTATCGCCTGATCATTTATTATAAAAATCGCTTCAGTTTAAAAGGTTGTTAAATATACTTTAAGAATGGTCTAAAAATGTAATCAACGAAAAAGGATAAATTCCTAATGAAGACTTCAGTATCCCCTAAGAAAACTGCTAAAGCAATATTAATTAATTTTATTTAAGACGGTGCGATGACATTATTGTTATAAATACATTACAAACACCACTAACATTATTAAAATATATAAAAAGTTTTCAAGAAGTTCACCGCGACCTTAATTAATATGGCGAAGAAGTAGTTCTTTCCAGGGAGGCCTGTAAATGAGACAATTAAAATTGAGACGCAAAACAAAGACATCTTTGGGTCAAGGACAAACCACAAAAATTGTTTTTCAAGTTTTTTTAATTCGCCTTCGAATATTTTATATTCCAAGTCGGAATTTAGCTTCCTACAAACTACGATAACTTGTAGCTGGATTATACAAAAAAAAATTACTTTTTTATAAACTGCAAAGCTAACAGATAATTTCTATTCGACAGCAAAAAAATAGAGATTAAGGCGAGCCACTCATAGCAATGGCTTATAATAAAAACGTCCGATAAATATCTAGGTAAAAATGAGTAGGCAGAATACTTGGGCAGTTCGCAAGAGGTAAACCTTAACTCTTGCAGGGCATATACTTTCTTATCCGTAACATATACTTTATTTCCCGTATAGGAAGATTGTTCATGTTTAGAGCAAACTTTTGGCTGATTAATAAGTGCTGTTTCCTGGTCGACGTCAAGAGCTTTTAATCACTTAAAATAAACCAAAAATAGTCAATTCATTTAGCTATAAAGAGAGATACCTTCACGAAATTGATTAACAATGGATGTAAATGCACAAACAAAATGTTCTATTCTAGCTAGATTGTTTCTTATAAAAATATATAGTTCCTTGGTGACCGTTACGGCTACAAATTAAGGAAGAACCTTTCTTCTCTTAAACAAAATATCAGAGGAAAATGCAGATACTGAGAAAAATAAATTAAAGATTTTAAAAGATATTTTTCCAGCAGAGACCGGGCATATCCGCGCAAAACTGCATTTATCTAAAGAGTTGCAACACCTCAGTGGCATAAAGATGAGCCCAGTTACAGAAAATTACGACGTCTTTTCCGCAACGAAGTTGGTCAGTTGGTTTACTGGGAGTCGCTAAAGAAGAAATAGAAGAAGAGCGCCTTAACGAACAACTATTACTCGACTGTTCCATTTTTTTATCAAAATCATATTGCCACGCTGTTCAGCAATTTATATTAGTTTGTAAAAGGAGTCATGGATGTTTACAGTACTTTCCGTAATAGTAGAGAGAAAAGATATCACCCTTTTTGCAAGAGCCCAGCGGGAGTTTTGCAGTAGTGTAGTTAGTATCATTTCATCACACTAGTAGTAACTATGAGTACTTAGGATCCTCCATTTTTGCGTAATAGCAAATGTACATTAACAACTTTGTCAATCCCACAGTGCATAATGATCAGGTAGGAAACGGCCGTCTCAAACCGCCTCTCGAACACGCATCGCTCAAGTAATGCCCTCACGTCTATGGAAGGCGAAAAAAGAGCGCCCCATAAAGAAATGTCCACTTTCCTGGCGCAGTTAGCAATAACAGAAGCACATTGAGGAAATAACTGTATCAAGCTAATAATGGGTAGCAAATCTGGAGGGGAGTAGCGCAAGTAAGAAAAAAATTTAAAGTGGTTAAAGCGTGCCACCTACCCTCGCCATTTTCTGTTAATGCCTCATACAAAAGCATTTCTAAAGAAAAATCAAAATGTGGTAAATGACCGAAAAACTGTGCAACGTTGAAAGCCGCCTTTACTCCTCTATATCAAAATATTTGTTAAGGAAACCGAACTTACTGCTGCCCTCATGTAAGGTATACGACCTGCCGGACAGAATACGGCGGAGTAGGCTACCCAAAAAAGGAGTTGGCTAAAAAAAAAAGCTTTTTTAAGGATAAAGAAATGAAAATCTACGTATACTTGAAAAATAATATTAAGTCCAGGAGAGCCTTTTTCAGTAGATGGAGAAGAGCGCACCGTCCACATAGTAGCGGCTGCGAAGTCTAAACCTAGTAGACATACCGCTTCAGCGAATCCAGGCAATGAACACCAAGCAACGAACATATAGGGTAGCCGTCGAGTTGGAGAGAGACGTCGGCGGAGAGCGCAAGAAGCTCCTCGTGGGGAAAAGCGACAAGGCCAGAAACCTTCAGCTTGTCTCTATCACTACTATAAGCGAGGCTGCCTAGAGACGGGAAGGCTTCCGCGAGACGGGCGGAGGAGAAGACATAATCCGTGGAATCCGCAAGCACAGCATATGCTCCAAGTTTAAACTAACGTAGCGGTGGACAGGCGATTCAGCGGAGTTATAAACAATTTGTGCGATCTGTACTGGCAAAGTGGAATTTTCGTCATCTCTCAGAAGCTCCACTAACCCCAAAGTACCACCGCAATTAAAAATAATGCACAACAGTCCAGACACGCTTTCTCCTTTTAACAAAAAGTGTGCATGATCTTTTTTGGTACATTGCTGTGTGGAATACACACACCGAAGCACAGACTAGTGGTAGAGATGGAAGCAAAGATGACTGGTGCACGTAGCTCTAGGTAAGCCTCCATGTGAAAGCTTTGAAGAATGTTTACTTTTAGGGCTAAAGCATTATAAGTCAGTAGAGGAAACACGTGTAGGGCAGGCTAATCCCGACCTGGCTGCCGCTGGACAACGTATAGGTCGGCGCGTTTGTCCAACCTCATGGTCAGCAGAAAGCTGTTGGTGCTGGACATGTACTCGACTTGCTGGTCCTGGCGCAAACACCACACCAAAGATTCGTCTCCAAGTGGAAGGTCACAGTCGTATGCGCGCAGCTGTAATGTAAGAAGTGCTGAATATGCGTGTGCAGACGGGACCTAAAGCAAAGCCCACCTGTCCAAGGCCCTCTGCTAATTGGCAAAAGAATAAAAGGTAGCGGTCGATCCACAGAAAACCCTTTTCGCAACAAAACTCGCTCTCCGTTGCCGCGTTTTGAAATAGTTTCCACTTTTCGTCGTCTAGTAAGTACAGGGCGAACCCTCTCTGGCACGCAATAGCCACACAGTCCCTGCTGGGGCTGAATGCAGCACACTGATTCAATAGACTTATCAACTTTGGTATTAAGCTAGAAAACACACAATGCTTACTCTGATTGGCCCATTGTCGGATATGTACGCCTCGGTCGCCTATGCACCACTATTAGCCTTTTGAATAATAAAAGTCTATGCAACCTGAACAACCCGAAAGGAGGAGCAGACTTGTTTTCTGTGCATGGTCGACTCGTCTCGTGGGAGACAGTAAAAAATTCGACTTGCCCCGCAGAGGATGCATGCCGAGTAGCTGCACTTTTATAGAGGTAGCTTCAGTTCGAGCACATGTGAGTTGGACGCTGCTTACATCGCTACCAGGCTGAATAAAAATCTTCTTCGCAACCGAATACG
This sequence comes from Zophobas morio, assembly GCF_036711695.1. Classification (NCBI taxonomy): domain Eukaryota; kingdom Metazoa; phylum Arthropoda; class Insecta; order Coleoptera; family Tenebrionidae; genus Zophobas; species Zophobas morio. Next base: position 148,552 of record NW_026972623.1, read on the forward strand.
CATACAACAGGCCTTTCGTTTTTTCCGACTCCAATGTATTTTTGAAACCAACCAACAGCTCATAATCTGAAGGGCCCCAGACCTTAATAGTCTTCACATCATAATTAGAAGCTTAATTAGTAAAGTAAGTCTACCAGAAAGTCAACGCCAGTTTGGGCAGGAAAAAGTTCACGAGAGGATATATCGAAGGTCCTCGAAGGCTCGAGTAGCGCAAGAAATACAACAAGCATTCATAATACATACGAAGCTTCATTAAGCAGGCAAAATAATAAGCGTCCAAAGCCACTCCACAACCGGAATCCTCCAGCACTGTAGCCCTTAATTGATTGACCCGCAGAGTAGTTAATGCGTGCAATGTACTAATGACGCAACGATAATTAATACAACAGCCAGCACATCTGCCGTAGACGACCAAGCCAGGCAGCTGACACCCCCTGCAGCTATAATACAAAAGTGTATGGCCGGCATAAATCTTAAAAAGAGCATCAAGGAAGGGCACGTGTGTGAAATGAGGAGGGCGCTGGCAGTACACTGCGGAGCACAGGGCGGTCTCTTTGCTTGGCCACGGAAAACACTGAAGTGTTGCCACTATACCGGATCATGCCATTGCAAGTAAAACAAATACTGTAGAAAGGCACCTTCTGCAGCCAATGGCAGCCAATAAATAACGGCCATTCACAGCCATCTGGTCAGCATCGTAAATGGCGGGAAAATAAAGACCGCGCTCTATATATAATATTATAAAAGAGGCGAGAGAACGCGGAGGTAATTTCTTTACTGTCATGCAGTAGAAGAGCAGCAGCCCGTCCGTCAGAAAGAAGCGTGTAGCAAACCTCCTCTTGTTCGCTAAAAGTTAGTTTTTCGCAAAATGAGACTTCTGCAATAACAGTATTTCAATCCTTTTTCTAAAAAACTGCTGCGGAACTGACCTTGTAATAACTTTCCATCTAAATCGATATCGCCAAGAAAAAAACTACCTTCCTAAGCGACCAAGTTGGTAAGGAGATAAGCGGTAGGAAGCTGAAAAAAAACCTTTTTGATTCTTTTCTCTTCATCAACACAATAAACATAACCATCGCGAGTCAGCAAAAAAGTATTATCAGATTTAAACGCTAAGCTGGTAATATATAAGATTTCCAGAAAGAATTGTAAGAGCTAATGAAATACGAAAGTATGTCGAATGCTAAGCGAAAAGCAAATTGTAATTTCAAGGAATAGGCTGTATAGTAAAAAAATAAACGGTTTGTTTTTCTATAAACGCATATTTTTACTGGGAAAGTCCTGATGCTCTCCAGAATCAAGTGAAAACGAGAAGGGTGCTTTTAAAGTAAACTGTGTATCATCCAACCAGCTGCTATGAGCAAGGACTTTATAGCCCAGTAAGTAATTTTTGCTCGTCTATTGAAATAAATAAATACGTTTTAAGGATAAACTGTATGTATAGCCAGGAAGAACCACAATGATTAGGGAGAAGTCAGCCTTTAAAGCCAAAAAAAGGTTCCTGCCTAACAAAGTTAAGGAGTTTGTGTTTCGGATTAAGGATATCAAACAAATCTTTGGCTAACAATATGTTAGGGCCCTTTAAATTTACAAACTAGAATTTTATTACTTTATCGAGCCAGATACTCAACGAAGAAGCTGTTATAACAGCAAATATGGAAGTCCCCTAAAAAATATATAAAGAACTCATTAAAATAAACTTGTAATAACTTTTTGTTACTAAGTAATAAGAAAGACCAGAAAATATTGCAATGCAAGTATGTCTTCCGTGATATTTCCGACGGTATAAATGGTTGGATAGCCGTAAACTAAGTGCATACTTTATAATTATTCCTTTACTAGTTATATATTTTAGAGTGTTCACACATATCTTCATGTATCATAAATTATGAAACATAAGTAAAATACTTTAAATCAAATTAAAACAGACAGATCTTGCCACCTTTGAATTTCTAAAACAAAAAAATAGGTTTCACTTTTATAGCATAGTCACATTGCATTAAATTAAAATACTTATATAACGCTAAATTGCGGGTGATTAAAGTAATTGGGAACAAGCTCTTTAGTGTATATCAAACATTTAAAAGTTATTGATAAGGCATCGGGCCGATAAGAGCATTACAGGCCCGGAAAGAACCACGCTGGGGCATTGCAAACAGAAAGGGCTCCTACCGACAATACAGTACAGCATCTTTACCCCTTAAGTTAATAATAATAGCAAAAATCGAAAATAATGAAAATTACAGTTAACGGAGCCTAACTGTACTTTACTCATTCGGTTTTAAAAATAAATAAGGAATGACTTTAGTGTCACTAACGAAACATATTGTGTTAACAGCAAATATCGTCTTCTTAGTCTACTTCCAGTAGTAAGCAAAATTGTAAAAACTGTTCTACTACGCTGGCTAAGAGAATTTGTAGAAACACAAGATGCGCTTCCAGAACTTCAATTTGGATTTTGAAAAGGTCATCTCGACGACCCAACTATTTTTCTTTCTATATTGAGTAGACAACTCGGAAATTTAATTATAAGAATCCACAAATATCAGCTTTAGGCATTTTTTACCCTTAAAAAAATAACCGTATATCGCATGAGAGTTTCATAAGCAAAATGTGCGCAAAAGAGTGTGGTTTCTATACGGGCTCATTCTCCGAGCAAGACTTGGAACTGCGTTATCATCATACTGTTGATTGACAGCTGGTGTTCTGCAAGGCTCTGACTTTCATCTCTTCTCCTAGCAATGCCCATTTCACGCTCTACGCCGATGGAGCAGCAGTTTACTTGTCCTTAGAGAGTTAGTAGATATAACTACGACACCTACGCTATTTAAACGCTTGCCAACTCGTGAAGGGGGTGAGAATTAACCAGTAATGCAGAGAAGAACAAAGCGATTCTCATTTCAAAAATGAGCTGCGCTAACCCGCCTTTAACCCCGGAAGGTGTTAAGATCCCATGGGGCTCTCAGGCCATATACTTGGGGGTCATCGTCGATAAGCAACTAACATGTAAAATTTGTTGCGATTAATAAGAGGGGCAATCCACGCACTACGCGCTGCTGTGTGAAAATAAGCACGATGTTCCTGCGCAATAAACTGCATCTCCCTGAAATTTGAGTGCGCTCTATTAGGGCCAACGCATGTTACTTGGGCGTACGATTGCATTCTTGCAGTCGCACCAAATAAGCCCCTCGCCTAATGGCAAGCGCAACTTTTTTCGTGCGCAATGACATGTTGCACGATGGTCTGGATCTGGAACGACTTAAAGCCTTGCTCAGGCTCACTTCTCCTACAACCTCCGCAATACTTTTTAACCATACACTTTTCGACTGTAAACCTCAACACATGCGTGTGTATGTATAAATTGATGAGATGACTAACGGAAACTGAATACAAATGACGCAAAATAATCATTTTTTAGCAAAAACTAGGCAGCCTGCGCTCGATTTTACCGAGCATCTACAAAAACTAATAATACTAGAATAAAATATCTTTAAAAAAGTTTTGCGAGACAATTGAGAAGCAAAGGATAAGCTAAAAAATAAAGGGGGAGAACGAAGCTGTATCACCTTTAATGTAGCATTGGCATAAGAAAAAATTTTAAAATTATGTATTATAAACACAAAAAGTCTTTTTACAGTAGATATTAGACACGGAATTACTTGGGGCGGATTTAATAAAACTAACAATAATTTCTAATTAGATATTTAGGAAATCCTTCTAACTGTTGAGAATTGTAGTTCTAATTTACGTAAGGTACCTACCTTCACCAGAGAGGTTTTAAAGTCAAGAGGTAAAGAACCCCAAAGCTGGAAATTTATAAAATTTTATTTAGCGACAAAGCTAAATATAACTACCCTGTAAGGTATTTCAAATGGTCAGCATAAAAGGAATTTTTCCGTAACTGTAATGGAGAAGTAACTTATATAAAGTTGCTTCTTAATTGCATTTAGTTGTTTCGTAGGTCGCTTTTAATTAATACTTTATTTATTGAACAAAATTTTGTAGCCTCTACATAGTTTATTCTAACCACACTATAAATACAAAGTGTAAATCTAAGTAGGCTGCACTTTAAAGAAAAAAATCCATTCCATACTTTGTAACATGTAATTTTTTTAATATTGAATATAAAAACTTGGCGATATACTTAAAAATAAGTAAAAACAGGAAGGCCTAGTCTTTCAGCTGGTATGCGTTTTAGAATATAAAGTAATTTTCACAATTTACACTTAGTTAACCTCAAGGCAACACTATGACAAAATCCTTGCACTTAAAAACAAAAAAAACAATTTTATTCATATGTCATCAACAAGTTTTGATAAGGTTAAATAAATCTTATGTTCTTTTTCACTTTAGAATGACATGATTTTAATAAATTTGTAGTTCTAATAATTTAAAATTAAGATACATTACTAAAAGTATCGCTGAGAAGCGGTGTCTTTTAGGTCGAACATTTTAAATCCACCTTGTAGAATTTTGTGTCCACTCCGCCTTTGTCCTCGTTTTCAGGTTAAAATTTAAGGTTTTTGTGATGATTTTCTGATACAACTTATTAAGACAATATCCGTTCTTAAATGTATAGGAACTTTTAAGATGGGCGGGATACATTATCAACCCAAAGCTATAAAGATTACAAATATTTATATACTTTTTATAGCAGAAGTTTCAGAACCGTTTCTTTATTATTTAAAAACCGCCCATCGAAATGCTTAAAGTTTTACTTAAAAAACTTTTATTCTTCTAATAGTTTATCCCGCTTGGGTTTACCTTTAGTTGTAGAAAATGGTAAACTATTATTATTCCTGCTATGTATATCAATAAAATTGTGCTGTAAAGTAAATAATTTTATGTATAAAAGAATTTTCACAATATTGTAGCTTATAAACTCGTTTTTAGCTTCTTTAGGTTTTCTTACTTTAAAGAAAAATACGTTTGGGGCTTTCTTTAAAGTGGATAATGAATTAAACGTTATACTCCGCCGTAAAATAGGTAAAGATATTTTTAATCAATATTTTTAAAAATTTGTTTAACCTACAAAAACTATACAATTCCTGAGTAATATGTAATTGTTTAGATTTTTACACCATTAGAGCGTTTTATTTTTCTCTATAAAATAGTTTTCATTAATTATTTTTTTTTTTGTAATTTAGTTGTTTTTATTATATTTATATGCCCTTAGCATAACTACGTTTACTTAATTATTTTTCTCTTCATAACAGATTTTGTTATTTATCATGCTCTTTTGAATATCTTTTAAATACTGAATATTAAAAATATATTTATTTGCGACAAGTTATTATAAATTCAAGTAAAAAAACTTCTAAAAGTTCTTTTAAATTATTATTACATACATATATATAATTTTGTCAGCACATTTTTTCGAAGTGAGCTGTTTTAAGACCCATTGGAGTAAGTAAATTTACTTAAATTTTAAGCCTTTTTTTTAAAGGTTTGTGGAACTTTTTACAAGTAATTTTTTTTTTAAAGAAATTTTATTAATTTTACTTTTTATAAGTAAATAGTGCATTTTAATTTTGATTTGCAGGCTTTGATAATTTAATTTTTGTAACAACAATGCTTTAGGTTCAGAATTTTATTAAAATTTAAGTACCTTCCAATTCAGTGCACTCAACTTAGTTTTACTTAAAATTTTGTTTTTTTTTTCAAATTGAAATTATATACGAGATTTTTTTTCGTAAATCTTTGATTTTATTTTTTTTTTTAGCCGTTTGGCTGTTGTGCACTGCTTCTTTGGTTGCTGGTGCAGTAACTATCGGAGGCATTACTCGATTAACAGAATCAGGTTTTCTCAATTTTTTTTTTCTTATAGCAAAAAAAAATTAACCGGATTTCCTAATGTAAGGCCTTTCTATGGTTAACTGGCATCCCGTTTATGGTATCCGCCCCCCGTTTTCCGAAAAAGAGTGGGAAGAAGAATTTAACGAGTACAAAAAGTATCCGGAATATAAATAGTATTAAAAGTGTTGATAATATATAAGAAATTTGTAATTTAAAGGAATTTATTCCAGCGTTCATCAGCATCTAACTTTAAACGATTTTAAAAAGATTTTTATTTGGGAGTATCTCCACCGAATTTGGGGAAGAGGTTTTTGCTTGTAGTTTTTATTATTGCATTATTTCATTTTGAATTTGATTTTTTTAGTAAGAATTTTTTTTTTTACTCTTTAATATAACTCTATACAATGTTTTTGCGAGTGAAATTTACAATTAGAAATTAATTTTTAATGAAGTCGGTAAGTATTAAGAAAGTTTTAGTCAAGTTTTTAGTTAAATTTTTTTTTCGTTTATTATAACAACTTTATTTTTTGATTAAACTTTTTATAATAATAAAAAAATAAATTTTTGTATTTTTTAATTTCTACTATAACGATTATATTTTGTTTATTATGTAGCGTATTGAATTATTATTAAATTCTTTAAATTAATGTTTACTATTTTTTCTTTTTCGCTAGCGTTTATCTATTATACTTTTAATTTCTTATTAGTGTACTTTATTTTATTCTTATTTAATCTTAATTTATATTTATTATATACTTTTTTACTTATAACAATTTTTATTATAAATTTTATCAGCAATCGGAATTGCGTTTGTGGTTCCAGCCGTTTACTACTGTTGTAAAGGATATCTAAATTTTCAATTGAAATTATTTTCTTTGGGCATATCCTCTTTGATTGGATTTCAGGTTGATTTGTTATACTTTTTATATTTATCATGTTTTTTATAGAAATATCCTCAGGGTTTTCTTGGTTGGTACATGGTGAAAAGTGGACTTCAGGATCCCAATCTTTCCGAGTTCGTTTTATCAAATTCCTTTTTATAGTAAATTAAATTGAGGAATTAAAGTTTGTTCTAAAGTTTTTCGGTTTACCTTTTATATAATTTGTTACTACTAAATTTAAATGAAAACTAAATTAAACCTCAATTATATTTTTATATTTATTTATTCAATAAAGAAGTATCTTTACTAAAACGGTGATAAACTCGTTTGAATTTTTTATAATTTCTAAAATTAAAAAAGATTAAGACTTTGTATTGAGAGTTAAGCGCATAACATTTACCTTTACTTTTATTGAAGCACAAAAGGTTTTTTTATTGGCCTGCCGGACATAACTAGAATAAAATTTTAAAAATTATTTTAACCCCTAAAAATTCTAAAAATTCCAAACTAATATTTAAATTTTCTAAAAGTATAATTTACTTTCGTTTTGCAGTTGGAAAGCTAAAGTTTACTAATAGATTTGCTTTTTCTAATAATTTTTCTTAAGTATTAACAATAATACAAAATGTATATAATTTATTTTTCCTCATAGATTTCCTTACTGCGTGCCACGCGTTAGTCAGTACCGACTTGCAGCTCATCTGGGTCCGCTTTACGCTATTCTTGACAAATAAATTTTAATAATATAATAAAGCGGCTTGCCACGTGAGACCTAGCACGGCACCCTTTACTCACGTGGTTTTAGGCATTTTTTTAGTGTGTACCAATTGAGTTAGCAAATATAGTGACATGTGGTGTAGACCTACTTTACGGGATTTTTTTTAGTTTATAATGTTTAAAGTATTTATTATATTAATTTTTATTATTTTATTGTTTTCTTGCTACTTGAACATCCTCATAACTTTTTATATTATTTTTACTTGTGATGATTGTGAAAGGATCTGCTTTCATTATATATGGACTGTTATTACATAAGGGACTCCAATTGCTTCTTCCCTCTTTGAATTTGGTTATTATTTTTTTAAAAAACTTGAAAATAATAAAAAGGATAAAAAAGTTTTTTATTTCAGGCGAACAAAACTATTTCAAAGTTTCAGTTTTACAGTAAATTAGCCATGGGGCTCGTTTTTATTACTGCATTATCTGGTATTATTATATTTATTATTTAACATTCAAGTAAAGTTAAAGTAAATATAAGAAGTGGAAAAGTATAATACTAATAATAATTAAAATTATAATAATAATAATACTGATCATAATATTTTTAGTATTTCTTAATAAAATACTTTTATAACTCTACGAAAAAATATAAAAAAATTATATAATTGTTAAATATTTAAGAATATGATTAATAAACTAACTAATGGCAGGCGCTTTTGTTGCTGGATTGGACGCTGGACTTCTTTATAACACTTTTCCTAAAATGGCTGACCAATGGGTTTCTTATTTTTTTATTCTTACTTATTGTTTTTGTTCATTAAAAAAATTATCTATTTTTAAAAATAAAATAATGATTTCATATTTCTTTGTATTGTTAAATATAAACGAAATAAAAATGGTAAATCTTTTTTTTTTTTTACAGTATTAAATATAAACAGTTAGTCGCTATTATTATTATATTTGTGTTTGTGCTTCAGATCCCTGCCGAATTGCTCGCCTTTAAACCCACGTGGCGTAACTTTTTTGAAAACCCAACGACCGTCCAGTTTTCTCACAGAATTCTCGTATTATTATTATAATTACTATTCTTATTTTAACCTTTTAAGTATTAAATGTTACTTTTTCTAACTTTTTTAACTTTTTTTTTAGTACCGTCAAGATGTATTTATTCACTATTTTTAGGGCTTGTCCACTTTTTTTTATCTTTCTTTTCTTTGGCTGGCTACTCGAAGGGTTGGGCTACCCCCACGTGCTAAATTTCTTGCCAGTTTACTTTTTTTTATTGGAGGAGTTCAGGTTCTTTTTCATGACTATATGATGTTGGACTCTTTATATACGAAAACTTTTTATTTTAAAACTATAGTACAACTAATATTAATTATTTAAAAATAGATTTACATTTTACTAAGAATACTAAAAATATAATCCTTTTTCTTACAATTAGAATTTTTATAATTACTTTTAAAAAAGAATTAAAAAATTTTCTAATTTGCATTTTTTTATAATTTAAATGAATTGAAGGACAAAAATATTAATTTGTAAACTTTTTGATAAAAATAAATAAAAAGATCTCGTTGGGAATTTCAACTCTGTTGCTGCACGTGCCTATTTCCCTTGCAACTGCCCATCAAGGCGGATCTTTGGCTCTACTAACCACGGCCACATGGCTTGCTAGAGAGTTTGCTAAGTATTCACCCAAATAAAAAGTCTACAATTTTTGTATTATAATAAAGATTTTTTATTTAAAAATTTTAGAATTTTTTTAGAAACTTACTACTGTGTTAGTCGGAGCTTAAAATTATTTATTGATTTAAAAAAAGACTGTAACGCCGATTTAGTACGGCTTTTATATTAAAATTAAAGTTTACTAAGCGGGGCTGCTCTTTAGTTATCACATTTCTAAAATGTCGTGCAGCGCACTCACAATTTTGAAACATTTTTAAAAAAGAAATTTTATTAATAAAGATATTATCTTTTCTACTAAAAATAAACGTTTCAATCTTTAGAGTATTGTTTGCTTCGTTCAAGAGAAACTCTTAAAAAGCAGTCGTTGACTTCTTTAACTTCTAAAACTTAATCGCATTCACCTTACTCCATCCTTAAAACTGCCCGCCCCTTCTTTTAAATAGGAATGCATAATGCGTGTCACAAAAAAAAAAAAAAAAAAAAAAATTAAATTTCAACTTTTTCTTAAATTTTTGGCGTGCGCGCGCAAGCTCCCCCGTTGAATGGATTGTAGTAATTACATTTATATAAGAGTCGAATGCTAGTATAATTTCGAATTTCTTCTTTTAAAAATTTAATTTATTGCTTGCAAACTTTAAAATCTTTCCACCGAGTTATATTAATGTTCGTTAAAAAATTACCCTCTGGCGCTAACACAAACTACTTTAATATATATATATATATATATATATATCCCTTTTCCCCTATCTATATTCCTTACAGACGTTATAGTTAAACCGCGTGTGAGATAGGAAATAATAGATAAATTATTGCTGCATTAGAAACATGGTATAAAGAATAGGTCAATAAGTCTGGAATAAGACCGTATTCAAGTAGCTTAACAGCGAACAACAAAGAAAAACGGATTAAATGGAACAACTGCCACGAGCGCTGGACAGAAGGATGTTTTCTTAAGATGGAGATAGTAAAAATCAAACAGTCCCTTTCAATAGAAAATATCACTACGCTGCAATAACTGTTACAAAAGGACATTTATTATCTAAAGAGATGTTAAAGGAATTTAAGATATGCTAGGGGGTGGACAAGAACCATTTTTATTTTTTTATTTATCGTTTTGGCATACTACAATCGTTATATCTGCGTATCTTCAACCTGCCTAATCTAAATTCCCTCCTAACGGAGTGGGTTAGGAGGGGAGTCTCCCTTTACAGCTCAAGATCTCTCCGGGTCATCTCTCATAACTTAAAGACAGCTATGTCTTTGCGATTTAAGCCTTTAACAGATTTCCTCTTCCCCTCCCCCCAAAAAAAAATTTAGATTATAATGTAATAAATGTTTTAAAGACGTTTCAATACTCAGTTTTCTAAGATTGATCCAATAAAATGTTTAGGTCTTTTAAATTTTAAACAATGTGCGGAATATAGTTCAAAGCGTTAGTTATTACATTGTTGTGTTCTTCATATCGTGTAAAACATTTTATAGTCGTTTTTTCAAGGGAAAGCAAAAGCGGTTCAACTACACATTCAAGTAACTGGGAATTTCTCACAAACCAAGGTGCTCCTGTAAACATTCTAAGGAGATCGTTTTGAAGAATTTAAAATCTATGCGAAATCGAGCAGTAAGCCCATGAACAGATGCGTAACTACAATAGGTTTAATGATAACTTTACATTTAACGAGTTTATTTTCAAGGTTCAACTGACTTCTTTTGAACATGAGGATATAAATCAGGTTATATATGCTTACTTTTTTTAACAAGATAATCAATATGAGGCTTCAGTTAAGTCTAGCGTCAATAATAACCCTAGGTATTTTACTTGATTGCTCCAAGGAAGGGATGTTTGCGATAGGGTTGGAGCTTTATCTTTTCCCCTTTTTCTTTTTCTTGGGAAAATCATCGCATGGCATTTGGTAGGGTTTATCGTAATTTTTCACTTTGCAAACATTTTTCAAGTGTATAAAGAAAAACCTGCATGGAATTAATAGCTAATGCAGTTGAGTTCGAACTACCAGATATGGCAGTGTCGTCAGCGTATAGAGTTAGGGAAACTTCGTTGGTAGGGGAGGGGATGTCGCAAGTATATAGGGAGAATAATGTGATAACAGAGAGCCCTGAGGAACTCCAGCTTTAATAACCCTGGGTGCGAATGTCTTCTCTCATTCGTGCGACTAACGATCTATTGCAAAAAAATGAATATAGTACGCGAAGAAGCTATTCCGGGAACTCGTATATAATTCATTTATAATCAAGTCCTTCATGCCAAACTCTATCGAAAGCTTTTTCAATACCTAAGAATACCATAACTGTTTATTTCTTGTGATTAAAGGTTGGGGGGAGGGGGGGGGAGTATATATAGTACTAGTACTATTAATCAGCAAGAGAATGCCGATCAGATAGTAAGAGTAATACTGCACACGCAATCCAATTCGATTAAGTAGTATGCATCCTCGGACAAGGAATAGTGTATAGTGCCATTACTCATCATGCAGATCTTACTTTAAGAGCGTTTGTCTTTGCTACTAGCTTCAACCAAAAGCAGAGTCCTACACAATTTAGCTGTATCCTTCAACATATTTAATAGCATCAAAGTTGATTTCCACAGCTCTTTCTAAGCAAATTAGATTTAAAACCGCTTCGAAAGACAATGCTAATACTCCACGTGCAGCGGTCCAATAAGTAAATAGTTTGTATGAGATCTATTTGTGTTTTATTGTTAAATGATGCTATAAAGTCCTAAGTCGACCTACATGTTCCCGGAAACGCTCCTGAAGACAGGCTGATTCGCTAAACATGCGCCCTAAGAGAGAGGTAGGATAGAACCTGCCGAAGGACTTTATCCAACTCTAACTTTTTGTCAGGTTTAAAAGTAGATCTTTCGATCCGCGGTTCTCTAAAAATAGCGTAAGTTAGTTAGCTATTGCAACCTGCGACTTTCCTAAGTACAGTCCAGCTCACAACTCAGAACTTCAACCAGGGAGGTATCGTAGTCACGTTCCATTGGTTTGAATTGTTAAATTAGGAGTTCTAGTATCAAATCGGATACTAGCCATGTTGGATTTAAGATGAATGAAGATTAAAATTAGCAGAGGGCTTGCTGAATGATCCTGTTTGACACCTTAGGAAAAAATAGAGGGTGACATGACCCGTCCGAAGGTAAATATACTTTCGAACTGCATTGCACCTTAGGATGACAACCTGTTAAGACCCTTAGATCGAAACCCACGGGATCCCTCGAGGACTCACGTTCGAGTTGGACACGAATTTTATATATAGTGTCAATCTTTTTTGACCAATTGTAAGATAATGAACCTCGAGACGGCACAGTATTCTTTACGTCCATTAAAAAGTGTACGATACATAGCGAAGGATCAAAAGGTTAGACCCAACAGTCAAAGTCAAATCCAAGTGTCTGGCAAAGCTTAATTGCTAATAACCCAACCTATGCAGTTGTCAACGTGATTCAACTATAATTACCAAGGACTTACGCGTGGCAGTCACAGCTAAGTATAAACTGCGACACAAGCTCGTGCGCCGATGAAGAAGACAAAGTTAAGCGCACGAGAGAAAGTGCGCAGCGAGAAAGAGTTAGCAAGCTCATATCTCTTATACGATGTTTTCAGCAGTTTAAGGATGCCAATATAGGTCTTCTAGAACTAAAACAGTGTCTATATTAAGAAATATTAATAATTGGTTATTACGTATATTGGATTAGTTTATTGTAGTAGACTTTATTTAATTGGAGTTTATTTGAGTTAACTTTTTTTAATTTAAGTTTATTTTAGTCAACATTAGCCAACTTTCGTCGATTTCAGCTAATTGAGTGTAACAAAAGCGTACAATACGATCATATAAGTACAGTAGCAGCATTGTATCCTATTGCTTACTTTGTGCGGACGCACGCAACCATCTTCATGACACTTAACCATCTAACTTTCAACAATAGGCATCTATGACGTAATAAAGTTACCAGTGTAGCCCAAAAAAAGAAAAAAACTGTGTCTACACCCAGTAATGTTAATAATGCAACAGCAAGCATTAAGGTCGTGATACCTTCCTGATAGGACATTATTAGCATAGCACTAATTATTTCCGCCAATTTAACTCGACTAATTTGTATCACTACCCAGTAAATGTGTTTGGTTTTTCTTATGGTTAAATACCTTATTCGGAATCAACTGAGTGGCATTTAGTTGGTATTGTGTCAAATTGATCTGTTTTCTTACTTATATGAGAAGTTAGCATTTTCAGCCAAGTCAAAATGGCGGGAAAGCACTAATTACAACACCATCTATTCAACTTATTAGAAGCGACTGTAAGAATGCTACCGCAATAGAACAATTTTATACTCAATGACCTACAAAGACAGAAATAATGCACTATTATTTTTTTTGTTCTACCCTGCTATAGTCTAGTTTTTCATATTTTTAAGAGCAATTCTTACTTATCTATTGAGCCCCCATAATGAAGGAAAGATAGCATCTCTTTCTTAGTGAAGCAATCTTTTAGTAAATTACGCCTAATAAGAAATACTCAAAAATAAGCCTATTTATAACGCGGTTCATACCTTGATTCTAAAAAATAACCTTTTTCAGTCCTACTCGTATCGCTCTTCCTGTTAACTATTTTCCGAGTTAATGAATCTAGTACATCAAGTCTTATTCCATAGCACTAAGAATCATTCTAACGACTTCTACTTTAGTTTAGTTATTGAGCTTACTAATCAAGGGAGTAAATTACTTCAATCAAAATCAATAATAACCGTCTAGGTACACCATTTGGAGTTTTATCGTCTCACAGATACAACCGCCTTAAACCAATAGGATAGTAAGATGCTCAAAGTTTACCCAGTTTAGGCAATGAGTTATATTTAAGTCGCCTACTCGATTGTTTCAGCTTGAGATAGGAATGCAAGATTTTATTGCCAAGGCTTGTTTAAACTAAGTTGAAAAGGTTTGACAATTTAAAGGTAAAAGCACTAGAATTCGCAAATGTTTGTCACTACTACTAGGAAATTTCGCCAAAAATAGAATTAGCAGCCTTTACCGTGTCAGTAACCAGTAAAAATGAGTCAGTGTTTCTTCTAGCTAACGCCAGTATTTTGCGAAAAAAGGGGACCCCTTAGCACCGTAAGATTAAGTTAAAATAGGTACTAAAGCACCACTTCAACTACAACCCCGAATAACATCAATGAATATAAAATACTTTTAAATTAGTATGCTTTATAGTGCTATCCCTCAACTCGGGTCAGCAACGGAGTTAAAATAGCCCAACTTGAGTTACATTTTCAGATATTTCGATTACAATCTCTCTAGACTAAGTATATCGTTCAATTAAAGTAGAAGGAAAAAAAGTTCTATTTTAGTAGAACAAAGCTAATTAGGTACTACTCTCGAAATGATACTTAACTTGTTCTACCAAAGTAGAACGAAATAAAGGATAAAAGTTAGGCTTTTGTGTTGTTCTCTACGATCCTTAAAATTTGCTGTGTTCGAAAGCCAAACTGATGTAGGGAGAGAAGTTTTGTAGAATTTGCGAATTTTTCAATCTGAAGAGTATTATTAATTCAGTAATTTTGCCAACACGCGAAATTAAACTAATTGGCAGTAATCTTTAGCATAGTTGCTAGTATGGTTACTTTTTGGTTTAAATATAACTTCTAATTGTTTCCATCTTGTAGGAAAGTAACCCTGATAAAAATTAGAATTAATTAGCTTTGCAAGGTGGGGAAGATTTTTTAGCATTCGATTTGATATACCGTCAGGGCCCCTACTTTAATTAATTTGGATTTTATCAACTTCAGTTTGAACCTCCTTTTCATTCGTAAACACAGAATCCTTGGTGATGCGTCTTTGCGGAAAGTAAGATAGTATTCGGTTATGCACGGAATAGTCATTTGTATTATTAAAGATAGTAAGAGCTTGGACTGAAGGGAAAAGCTTTCTGCTGATATGTTGGTCTTTCCTTATTGGAATAAGCATTTTCTCCTCTATTATTTAATAGTTGTATATTAATCATTCTAGTTTGAGTTTTGAAAGATTTTGTCATATTCCATATAGAATTATCGGACGAATTTAAGATCATAGCTTCATATCCCAAAGGTTGTTATAAAAAGCATTTAATTCGCGTTTAACCGCTTTACTTATTTTATCGAAGGCAAACTTGTCACATGGGGTTCGTCCTTTCATAAATATTCTTTTTAATCTTCCACGTTTATTAATAAGTTCTTTAAGATGAGAGGGATATATATAATTAAAGTTATTTACAATTTTCTGGGTTGGTGATGCGTTCACTGAGTAGTTTATTGTGTTTTCAAAAGAAGAGACAACAGTATCAATTTTAGACGAGCAGGATGGAATCGGATAGAGTGATAAGTTATCAAACAATGTGTTTTTAAAAAGATTCCAATTGGGTAACTCTAGGCCCCTCTCTGTATTGGGCCGACTTAAATCTCCAACCAGCAATAACACCAGGTCATGATATAAAGATAATCCATGAAGGTTTGCAATGTGCACAGGAACAGAAATCTCCTTTAATAAAGCTATGTAATTAAGCTATGTTTAACACATCAACGGAACCTCTAGTTGAGCACAATGTGTGGGTTTAAAAGGGGCTAAAACAAAGATTCCATTATTTTCCGCCCAATGTGCTAGAATCTTGCCATGTGGGTAGTTCTCCCTGCTGTTCCATGAAGAATGCTTGCTATTTAGGTCTCCACAAACGATGACTGGGTTAGTATTGTTAAATAACTTATATAAGTCCTCCTTCAATAATCCTTTCCCAGGCGATTTATAACAGTAAATAATATTCGCTAAACAATGCTTTTTTAAAGTGCTGCATACACCGGTAGCCTCTAGATTTTTAAATTTTGGTAAATTAAATGAATGCTTTATATGTCTCTTAACGAGTATAACTGTGCCTCCACCTCCCATGTTTTCCCGATCTTGTTGATATATATTATAATTGGGTATATAAAACTCTGCAGTTTTTCAAATGTGATTCTGATATTAAAATGAGGTCAATATTCATTCTTTTGGTCAACTCCTTGGCTACAGTTTTTTAATCCCATATGCCATCGGCATTCCAGGAGAATATTCTGAGATGATACTTTTACTTGGTGGTTTCATTGCGATTATTTAGTTTTAAAATAAATCACTAATGGAATTTGATATGTGAATACTTATCGCTACAGTTAAAGAGATGACTATTCGTTTGACAATAAGTTCCTCCAGACTAAACGAAGGTTGAGTATGTTTACTATTTAACGCTTGAGCGTAGCTTTTCATTGAAGATACCACGCTTTCCTAAGTTTAAGATATAGGCTTAACAGTATAGTTTTTCTTCTAAGTGGCGTATTTTTAGGGTAATGCAAACAACCTCTTTAACTTGCAGTGTGTTCACTTAGACAGTTTACACACTTGTATTGAGAAGTGCAGAATTTATCGGTATGCCCTAATAATAGGCATTGGAAACATTTTCCATATCTACATTTTTCTAAAGGTTCTACTGAAACGGAAATATAACCAATGTTTTGACTTTAAATATAGTACTTTCGTTCTTGGGTATTTTTACTAATACGAGGGGCAAAAGGATTCTGTTTTGATTATATTTCTCATTCTAATAACTTCAGTAAGATGAAGCCTTGAATTCCAGTTCTGTTTTAACTTCCTCTATATTCATTTCACCAAAATAACGCGGAAAACAACCTTAAGTTTCTTTTTCAGAAGGAGGGCGACAAGTGTAGTACTCAAAGTTTTCTGAGTTAAACGTCTGTAGTCTTGCTCACCAGGCGTATAAATCCTAATTCTATGCTTCCAGCCCTTTGCTTCAGAGATTTCAATGGAGTTTATCTTCGATATCACCATAATTATTACTACTATTATCGCTGGTAGTATTCTATTACCGGTCCGTTCTACTTTGGTAGAACCAGCTAATTAGCATTTCTAGAGTGTTAGTTAGTTTTGTTCTACCAAGTAGGGCCTTAACAATTAAAAACTCAAGTCATACCTTGCTCATTAGGGTACAATTAAAAGGATTATATGGATCCTCCAAGGTGAAACAACAGAATCCTAACCTGTAGAAACTAGTCATGATTTTTTGAACTATGAAGTAATCTTGGTTATCGAGCATTAGGTGAATTATAGTCAACATCTGTTGACCTTGGTAAAGGTTAGGCTAACTCAGTAAGTAACACAAATAAGCAGAGTACTGTGAAGGGAAAATGTGCAATTGAACCCTATGGGAGTGAAATAGACCATGCAACCTAATGCTGAGTCGTTGAGAAGACTCAGTTTAGCTGAAGTTAACAATTTAGTTTGGCTTAATGATAATTTACTTCAGCTTAATGAACTTTTTAAACCTTCACGAAGTTAAAGCAGCCTCAGCTTTGAAACATTATAGTTTAAAGAAAATGTAACAGTTCCGATTTGATTAGAATAATAGAGTTTATGCACTGAAGCCCGAATTGTTTATAACAAAGGTAGTTAGGCATAATAATGAGACCTTAAAAACCTTAGAAGGAAAGAGCTGCCTTTAGAAATTTAATAATTATTTTAACAACAAATTAACAAATTGATAATAAATAACCAAATTAAGAAGGCTGACATAAAAATAATACAAAATAATCATTAAACAAAATAAAAAATAATAGACTGTCATATAGTTGACAAAAGTTAACACAAGTTGAAAAGGGTAAACACAAAGGTAAACACAAATAGACGAAAGTTTACTCAAGTTTACTAAAGTTTACAATTGTTGACGAAAGTTTGGTCGTTAAATAAAGTTTTACTATTTAACTTAAATCTTATTGAAATAAAATGAATTAAACAAGTACTTTAACACGAAGTTTATACAATTTATAATCAAACTTCAAACCTATGCGAAAAATGAAATGGCAACATGCTGGCCTTTCCTCGAAAGTAACATGGGCGATATGCTAAGGATTGTGCTATCTGGCTAACTTTGACTAACCTAAGCTTGATCTCGGAAGGCACCCTAACCTTAATAAAATAAAACCAAACTTTGTACTAGGAATTAATATGTTTATGAATTATTGTGCTTTCATTTTTATTGGTTTACCAGTAGCTAGCACTTTTTGGGCACTTTGTCCTAAACGTTTTAATTTAGTGCTTCTAACTATAATAATTAGACACAAGAAAGCGAATGTATAAAGAGAGATGCGTTTTTTATAGTTTCTCGATGCTTATTCGCACGTCCTGTGCGAGTATTTTTAGTACCTTTGTCACACCTTTTTGGCGCGTGACGTGCGAATCATCCTTCATTTTGGCTTCGATCACAGCTAGGTTGGCGTCAATTATTCTTTAAACATCCAATATTGGCGGCTGGGCAGGTTGGTTACTTAATGGGTAGACTAGGCGCTGTTTTGTGCCTTGGAATCGTTAGTCATACCTTTAGACTTTCGTCGTTAGATTGTACCT
This sequence comes from Zophobas morio, assembly GCF_036711695.1. NCBI lineage: Eukaryota > Metazoa > Arthropoda > Insecta > Coleoptera > Tenebrionidae > Zophobas > Zophobas morio. The sequence goes on from NW_026972623.1 coordinate 167,069, forward strand.
TCTTCCTGCAAGGAACGGTTGCTTTTTGCCGCCAGGTGTATGTCGTACAAGTGCTTGTAACAGACAAGCCTATATACAAAATACGCGTTCTACCTTTTAGTTAGCCCTCGCGGGTACTTGTGGGTTACCACCTAGGGTGCTCTAAAGTTCCCCTCCGTTGGTGGATTGCAACGTAAATGTAGAAACGTCTGTATCGGGTCATGTTTACCCTCTACGGCTTGAAAGATCTTACTTTGATCATTAGCTAATGCTGCTCCACCAAGGTCACTGTAATGATTAATCTCACCTAAAAGTTGTGATTATGGTAGCTTCCTCATACAGCTCTGTTTTGAGGGTTGCGTTGTACTGCGGAAAGCTCAAGTTTCGTCACGGTCGTGTTGCAAACCATTCTTATAAACTTGGCAAAAACTTAAGATTGGATAAAGTCTTGAGGCGGGTTCTATCTTACCTGTAACTTTGAACAAAAAAGGCACCATGTTTGCAAACTCTACTATTAAATTGCTGAATAAACTTGTTTATTCACTTGTTGGCTTTATAGTCCACAGTATCAGGCTAATTAATTTGCACTTCGACTTCGCGTTGAGTACTAGCATTGGTTCCGGTAGCTGTCCTTTGCCGTGGATCTACGAGAGCATGCGTAGCCTTAAATGATAAATTTGGTAAAATGCTGAGTTCTATAGAATTCTACTCTATAGTAGCAATTAGGTGAGACCGAAAGCGCTTAGAGTAAGAACTGTAGAATGAGTAATGGCAAACAATACTAAACCTGTTCCAAGATCGCAAGGAAATCAGCTAATTAACCGGTGGACTTGTCTTGGTATAGCATAAACGTACACATTTTATATACCGTATACAATAGGGTTCAAATTCTTTAGTGCCCCGCTGACGTAACCCAAAGGCGGTTCCCTCCACCATACTAATATTCCTGCTGGTAGCGATCGGTACTGAAGCGCGTTTTTCTCTAACCATAAGCTAATGTTTATCTCACTTGGCGTCTTATGCCTTTCTATCACGCATTTCGTTAAGGTCTTGGAGGGTATCAGACCTTTTCATGAACTTTATCGACCCTCGTTGAATATTTTCCTTAGACGCTACCCTTGCTGTTTAGCTTCTCGACCATAACCTGAATGTAATTCTAACTTCATGCCGAACGTTTCTTTTAACAATAAGTTCTTAAAAATTTTCACAAACTTTCATATATACCTTTATCTTTACTTTATATTTATTGTCATATTTAGACAGTATCGGTATGGTCTTATCTTCCAACTTAACTCTCAGTTGTTTAAGCTGTATATCGATCGATACATTTTTGGGTCCACTTTTAGTTATAAATATGGCGAGCCAAACTTTTGACCTCTCGGTCGTCCACTCCTGTACAGGCTTAGCTCTAAAAATCTTCTATTTATAAACGGCAGTTATAAGGTTGGTAAATTAGTGTAATATTAAGTTCGTTAAGTAATTAAATATTTAACTTAGGAAAAAAAAATTGTTGACTTTGAGAGAACTATGATCTTTTGAAAAGGTTGTGAACTTGGGGTATAAAGCTATATGTAAGGTGTGAACTGATTATTATACGCTGTCAGGGGAACTTACAAGTGTACAGTTATAAAAGTTACGACTTTTTTCTTAAATTATAAAAGAAGTAATCAGAAATAACTCAACGTTGAATAAATCTATCGCTCACTTTTATAACTGCTAAAGGCGACTGCCACTTTTGTGCTATTAAAGAATACTGAGTGCTTGTTAGTCTGCTAAAACGCATTTTTTTTAGATTATATCTGTATTTATAATATTATTACTAATTGATAGGCTTGTTACAATGTTTAACGATAGCAAAAAGTTGACTGTGAGTAAGTTAGCTTATTTAAAATATTAAAACCTTTTTCTTATTTTTATTTACCCTATAAAGTATTAGTTGGGCTGCCGGGAAGTGGCAAAACTTGTATAGCAAAAAAGTTAAGTCGTTATTTGAACTGGAAAGGCTGCTTTACTAAAATTTTCTGTCCAGGTTGGTATGTTGAGACTATTAATAATATTATTTATATAACCCGAAACATTCTTCTGTATTTACTTTTTTCAACGAGATTTATATCTTCAGAAGTTAAAAGTTTTAGAATCCAAAACCTCCTGCATGGATGGACAGGAGGAAAAAGATTGGAATACTTTATCAGTATATAATTATAAAATCCTTTTTTTTTTTTTTTTTTTTTTTTTTCCATTTTTTAATATATTTTTAGATGGCAGAGTGTTTGAAGGATTTAATATGTTGGTTAAAAAATAGTTTGGAAGCTAAAGTGGGTCTGCCTTTTAGCAGAAGATTTATCATAATAATTTATTAACGAGTATTTTTTAAAGCCATATTAGATAGTGAGAATTTGCTTCGAGATCAGCGGGCTTTATTAAAAAAAAAGTTAGAAACCGAAACAGGAAGTTCTGTACTTTATATTAATTATAAATTAATTTACTTTAGTTGTTTCTAACTTTTCTAAGATTTTATTTATAGAGAGTGTTTGTAACATTAATCAAATTTTGGTTGATGGCGAAAACACGTTTGGTAATAATAATTTTTTTTTATAATAAAGTATCATCAGTATTTACTATTTTTATATTTTACTTTCTGGCTTTTTATAAAAAAATAACTAATTTTTTTTTTAGAACTTCTAAATGTTTACAAGTTTAATTTTTTTTGTTCCTCTATTTATGGAGCATCTAAATACTATTTATTAATTTTTTTTTTTAGCTTGTGAGCGACGGGTTCAACAATACCAGCTGGTTAATAATTTATTTGAAATTTTTTAAAGTTTCTCTTTTGAGATTAATTTTTTTTTCAGCGTTATGAATCTCTGGATGAGCTACTTGATCCCAATTATTCTTTTTTAAAGCTATTCGATGGCAAGCTTTTTTTTATAGTAGAAAATAATTACTTAAAAAAAAAAATTTAACGACACTTTGTAATTTTAATTTAAACTATTAGTTTATAAACTGTTTTTTATTTTATATATATAAAAAATTTAATTTTTGCAAAGTTTGTAGAGCCTTTTCAATTTTAAAATTTCTTTATATACATAATTTAATAGCCTATACTAGTAGGTCTCCATTTAATTTTATTAGATTGACGATTTTAAAAAGATTTTTTATATATACTTTGAAGTTTATAAGTTTTTGTCTTCCAAATAAATTTGCTCCAGAGTTTATCGTCGCTTTAAATTTATTCATGTTACTAATAAACAAAGACACCTTTCTTGGATTTCAAGAATTTTAAATTTGCCTTATTATAAACTTTTAATTTAAGCTTAAGCAAGTTTGTTACGATTCATATATATTCTAAATAAAAAAAAGTATTCGTTATAAAAAAAAATAAAGTGTAATTTATATGTAAATATAAAGTTTTATATATTTTTTTATAAACTCAAGCAAATTTGTTACTTAAAAATGGACTGAATAGCATTGTATTATATACTTCAAAGAAAAAGTACTCGACAAGAGAAATACTAATTTAAAATTTAGATTAGAAAAGATTTGATTTAATTTTTTTTAATTCATGTTATAACTTTTATTAAAAATAAAATTTTTTTAATTTGTAATTTTTTATTATATATTGTTTACGTAAACTTTTTATAAATTTTTTAATTTTTATAAAAAAAGCTATAATAATTTTAATACACCTTAACAATTTTTTTTAAATTTTTTTTTGATTACTTTATAATAATTTTTTTTATAAAAAATTGGGAAACTATCGATTTTGCAATCCATATTTTTGAAATTAGAAATTAATTAATTTTTAATTTTTTTATAAAAAGTGAATAAGTCAATTGTCACGCGTAACGTCGAAGGTCACATCAGTGCTCTAATTGTTTATTTTTTGATTAATGCCCGGTTTCACTCGAGGACTCTCTACTTTTCTCGCGTTTGTTAAAATTTTTTTTACTTATCATTTTTCAGTTTAATTTACTTTTAAATTTTATATTAAACTTTATAATTTTGAATTTAAATTTTTTTTTTTTTAGCTCTAAACCTTTTTTTTTGGAATTTTTCCATCCAATTTTTTTATAATTTTAAATTATTGATAATTTTATTTTTATTTTGCTGCATTTATAAAAAAATCATTGCTAATTTAATTTTTTTAAGTAGACTACTTTTTTATCGTTCTGAGCTTCACTCGAGTATTCTTTTCTTATATGAAATTCTGCTTTTTTAATTTTGTAATAAATAGAAATTTGCAATAAAAATAACTTATCTTAATTTTATTTTTAATTTTTAAAGTAAGAAAATTGAAATTTCAAAACTGTTAATTCCTTAATAATTTTTTGTAAATTTATTTTTAAATTTTGCTTCAAATTTTTAATTTTCTTTCCAGCGTTTATATAAATTTTATTGCTAGTTTCTATTTTTTTATATATATATCATTTTGGGCTTTAGTCTGGTTTTTTTTTTTGATTTAATAGACACTTTAAAAATTTGTTATGATTTGAAAATTTATATTAAAAATGGACATTTTTAATATTAATTTTGTTAGAATAATTTTTAAATTTCTAATTTTTTTTATTTTTTTCTCGCTTTTTTAAATAAATTTATTGCTGATTTATGTTTTTTTCTTTAAGTAAATTTATATAATTGAAATTATAATAAATTGTTAAAATTTTTGTTGTCGCACTTGAAATAATTAAAATTTTCAGTAATGAATTTTATTTCTCTACTTTTTTTTTCCCTTCAAAGTTTTTTATTATTTTCACGCTCGTTTTTTTCAAGTCACTTTATTTTTTTATTATTGCATAACCTTTGTTATATAAAAAATATTATATTTTACTTTTTTTTTTTTAATAAAGTTCATTATTTAAATTTAGTTTTATCCACGTTGATGCTAAAATTGATTTTTTTAGTACTTTTTCTTTGTTTCCATATTCCTAATAAAATAATCAATTTTCACAAATTCTTTGAAAGCTATAATTTGTTTTGATTTCTGTTATAATATAAATTCTTGCAGAAATTTATTTTATTTCTTCTACTAAAATTTATTTTTCGCAGCGTTTTTATATAAATATTAATTTTATTATAACCTGTTTTTTAATTTTTTTTAAATTGTATAAATTATTTTTAAATTGAATTATAAACTTTTATAAACTTTTATGAGAAAATTTAGAAGATTGTTTATTGAATAGTGTTGAGATTTTTCTTTACTTAAATTTGTTTTCTTATTAATTTCTAAATTCATTTTTTTGGTTTTGTTGTTAATAATTATCGAAGCATTTTTTAATTATTTTTTTTTAAACTCTAAAATTGCTACAACTTTTTCTAATAAATTTTTTTTAAATATTTTATATTGTGATTAATTTTTAAAACTTTCAAAAAATTTTAATTAAATTTAAAAACTAAAATAAGTAAGTTTATAAATTTTAAAATTTTTTTTTTATAATAAACTTTTATATAAACTTTTTTCAACTTATTTTTCCTCGCGCGTTTGTTTCGATATCAATAGGTAAATCATTTTTATCATGAAAAGTTTTAATAAATTTATGTCAATAATAATAAAAGTCAATAATATATATAAGTGAAACTATTAATAGTTATTAATAATAAAAGTTAAAAGCTAAAAGGAAGTATTAATAACATAAAAGAAACGAATATATAATTTATTAATTTTCTTATTATTATTTGTTATGATTCGCAGTTATTATTATTATAATATTATTATTTATTAATATTATTACTTTTATTTTTAGTTATTTAAAGTATTGTTGTAGTATTTATCTTTATTATTATTATGTTTTTATTTTTTGTTCGAGAATATTCAATTTTATATTAATTGTTGCCGAAACTTTAAATTTCTCGCCCCGCATATAACAGCCTTACTTTTATAATATTTTTGAAGTACTTTTTAGTTTTCATTTTTTTTATATTTTCGTAAACTTTTTGTAATAATTATTTTCTTTTACTATTTATATAAAAATTATAAGCTGAAAAATATAAATTTATAATATTTTTGCATTTTTTTTACTATACACTAAATTTTTATAATCAACTTCTTTTATTTTTATATTAATTTTTTGTTTATTTTATAATTAATTTAAAAAAAAGTTTAAATTAAAGAAAAATAAAATTTAATAGAAATGAATATGAAGGAAATGAAAAGATAATTTTCAAGCGTAATAATTTACTTTATAATAAACCAATCAAATGCGATGTCTGCATAAATATTAATTGTTAATTGAATATAATTTACTTTTTTTTTTTTAATATTTTGTTATTCAATATTAGTTTATTTTTATAATAAATATTTATTCTTTAAATTTTTTTTATTTTCTAGAACTTTTAATATTCTTTTATATTTTTTTTAAAATATCATTATAATTTTTTTTTAGCACGGCGAAAGTGAATACAATCTTCAAGGAATTTTAGGAGGTGATTCTGATTTGAGTTTGAGAGGCGTTGAGTACGCCTCGAAGCTTCACGAGTACTTCACGGGAGTCAAAATTGAAAATCTTCAAGTTTTTATTATATAACTTTTATTATAGATATAAAAAATAATAAAAAAAGTAAATATAATAATTATTATTGTTATAAAAAAGTAAAAAATAATAATTATTATAGAAAAAAAAAATAAAAAAAGTAGATATAATTATTATTATAAAAAAGTAAATAAAGTAACTATAATGCATATTTCGATAGTTTTTTCGTCTTTTTAAGAGATTTTCTATCTGATATTTACAACTTTTATTAACTTTCAGAAAATTTCAAATTTTATTATAAAAAATATTTTACAATAATATTTTAACATTTTTTATAGTAGTAAAGTTTTTGTAATAATATAATAATGCCTTCACTTTTACTTCGTCCTCCCGAAATTTTAATTTTTAATTAAAACTTTATAAACTTTTTACTTTATAATAATAATTATTAATACGCGAAGCATTTTAGCATTTCTCAAGAGTCGCTATTTTTTTTTTATTTTTTATATTAAGTTGTCATAATTTTTTTATTCGCTTATTTTTCTTATTATTAATATTTTTTCTAGATTTATTAATTTTTTTTAATTACTGAAGGTGTTGTTTTTGATTGTATACGTATCTTTACTTTTTATTATTTTTAAATATCAATTTAAATTTTTTTTAGCCTGGTTTATATTTTATATTATAATAAATTTATTGCAATAAATTTTTCTTAAAATAATTTTTTATTTACTTTTATTATATTTATTAATAAAAAGTCAAATTATTATTATTATATTTATTTGTATTTTGTTTATTTTTTTATCAAATTTATTAATATTTTTAGATTCCGTTTTCTATATTATTTATTTTTTTTTTACTTAATTTAACAAAAAAATATAAATATTATTATTATATTTTTATATTACATATTTTTTATATTTTTTAAGTTATATGAAAATTATTTATTAATTATATATAATTTATATATAAGAGAGCGGCAATAACGTTATTCATTACAATTTATTTTATTTTATCACTTTAATAATAAATTATTTGTTTACTTTTAATTATATTTTTATGATATTATCGTTTTATTTTTATTTGTAATATAAAATAGTTAAACTATTTTATAATTTTATATTATTACTATATTTTTAAATATTATTTATTAGTATGAATATAAAAAAAGTAAAATAAATTTTTATTTTATTTAAAAGTATTTATAAAATATTATTTTTATTTATTGTTTTGTAATATTATTATTAATAATATATTTTTTATATATTTTTTATAAGTATGAATAATAAAACGTTTATAATAAAGAATTTTTTTAGGTGTGGACGTCCCCTTTGAAACGCGCGAGACAAACAGCACAACTTTTCGAAGAAAAAGCTAAAATCTGGAAGTTCTCATTATTATAATTTATTATTTTTTTTAATCATTATTATGTTATAATTATTACTTTTTCTTTATTACTTTATTATTAGTATTATTTATTATATTATTATTATTACTTATTGAAATTTATTATATTATTACTACTATTACTTATTATTTATTATATTATAGTTATTATAAATTATTATTTTAATTACTATTATTAATTTTTTTATGATCATAACTATTACTTATTATTTATTATATTATTACTACTAATTTTATTATAATTATTATCTATTGTATCACTTACTATTGGTTATTCTTATTATTAAAAAGATGTTTAGAAGAAATTAAAGCTGGAATATGCGAAGGGATGACTTATCAGCAGGTTTATAATAATAATATAAAAGTATTATTATAACTTATATTTTTATATTGTAATTAATATAAAAAGTATTATTGTTATTACTTGTATTTTTTTTTTATAAAAGTATTATTGTTACTTTCAGCTTAAAAAAATATGTAAAAATATTCTTTTTACTTTTTTCGAGTTATTTTCTTATTATTACTGTTGTAAAAGTTTATTTAAAACATATAGAAAAGAAGTGTTTAAGTAATGAATAAATATATTATAATTTTTTAAAAGAAAAACAAAAATAATAAAAAATATTATTGTTATTTAGATAAAATATATATAAAAAATTTTGTCAAAATTTTTTTATAACTATTATATTTCGTATTTCTACAAATAAAAAATATTAAAAATTTATAAAAACAAACTTTATAAATTTTTATATCGATGAGCAAAACTATAATAAAAGAGTAATGTATATAAAAAGTTTTTTTCGATCGACCTATTTTATTGTACAATTGTTAGTAACTTTTTCATTTTTGTTATATTTATTTTATAGTTAAATAATGATTTTATAAATTTTTTTTATAGGAAACTTTATTTTTCAATTTTTTTTTGTATTTTAATTGTTCGGGCGAAGTCTAAAGTTCTTTAAAGTTTATTTATTTTTATAAAAATGTTTTCATTAAAAAAAATTTAGAAAGCAGCTATTGGTATTATTTATTTATAGCCGAAACTTTTTATATACTTTTTCCTACTCATCCCAATATTAAACTCAAAATAATATTGGCTTTTTTATTTTTTTTATTCCTTGCAAATAACGGTCTAAAGGATGTAATAAAGTTTATTAGCGACGCAAAATGGGGCGCTTTTATTTCAAAAAAGGCCCGTTTTATAAACAAATTGCAGGGTTTTGTTATCGAAATAATTATTTGTATCAGATATCGGAGTTATACCCCGAAGAGTTCAGATCACGTGAGAAGGACAAGTACAACTACCGCTACCCACGTGGAGAGGTTGGTTTTGATTGGTTTATTCAGTTTCTAAAGCGTACTGCAGTTAGTACGTAGTACAGCTAAAAGATGTTTTTTAATGAATTTTTATAAATATTATAGAACTCGTTTTTCACTAAAATTTGGGGCAGAAGTTAATTATTGTTATATCTTTTTTAAGGAAAATTTATTATTTTTATATATAAATAAATCCTTTGCGTCTCCCTAAACAGTTAGCCGGGCTGCTCGAAGCCGGATAGTAGCATTTGTATTTATTATTGCAACGACTCGTGTGGTAGGGCTTGACCGAGTGAAAAGCTTCTTTAATATTAAAAAAAATTATTCATTTTATTATTAGTGCAATTTTTTCAGTGAATATTGAACCTTACTTTTACTGCTATTATTCTTATTTTCCAGTCTTATTATGACGTCGTTGTCCGCTTGGAGCCAATCATGCTGGAGCTTGAAAGAGCCAACAATGTTTTAAGTAGCCAATTATATTTTTCAATCCCACTCACTATTTTTTAACTTTTAAACATGCGCAGTCATTGGGCATCAAGCCGTCCTCCGGTGTATACTCGCCTACTTTCTCGGAAAGTCGACCGAAGAATTGCCTTTTATGGAAGTCCCTCTCCACTCAGTTCTAAAGATATCCGCCATGGCCGACGACTACCACATGCAAACTGTCCAATCAAATATTTCGTTCTAGTCCTTTTTTTTAATGAATTTTTATAGATTTCGTTAAATATAAGCGCTGTTAGCACGCAACTTCCCTTCAACGCAAATTTGTAGTTTCGCATTTACTTTATTTTTTTTATAATTCTTTTTTAGAGACAAAAAATATTTTATTGTTCCGTTAACATAAATTTAAAGCAGACATATAAATTTAATTGAAATTAAAAAAAAAAGCAGCTTGCAAGGCAAAAATGAAAAAGTTAAGGAAAATAGGGAGGAGATTGTGCTGAATAACGTCGTTTAGTTATTGAAGGACTTTTTATATCATTATGTTTTGTAAATCGTAATATTATTTAAAAAATAAAAATTTAATTTTTTTTTTTGAACACAATTCTAAACCATTTTTATTTATACCTTATAATATTTATTAGAACGGTTAGAACTTGTTTTATACGCACGTAGTGGAAAGTATGGCTTGAAATTTATTAAAAATCTAAATTTAAAGGGCTTATACGTTTTTCTACTTTCAAGTGTGCCGCACATTCTGCCTGAAAGTTGGAGATTGGAAAACATTCTGAACTTAGTTGCTCTTTTATAGTAGCGCACTTTAAGAATTAAGTATAAGAAAAGAAACAGGCTCGCAGTTGATACGCATTGCAAATATAATAAGTAAACCAGAAAAAAGAACAGTCGCTTTTCATTCTTTTTTAGTAAAAAGGTAAGTAGAGTTAAACAATTGTATCGAAAATAGCGAAATTAGTTTTAAATAGCGTGAATGTAGAGGATTTAGTAAATAAGTTTTTTAAAAAAAGGGTAATATGCTGAGAAATTTGATTCTAAAAAAAAAAAATTAAAAAAAATAGGTCAATTTTTTTTGGTATAAAATTAAGAATTTTGTTCGCTTTAGAGAGCTGGAGTACGTTATATGCATTTTAGTTAATTTTTATAAACTACGCGGGTGAATCCAAAAAAAAGATATTAAAAAAATTGAATTATCCGTGTGAAAAAATTAAATTTCGTTATATATCAGTTCTTTCGAATGTTTTTACTTGCTTTAACGGCGAACCTTAAAACTTTAAAAAAAAACTTTAGCCTTACTTTTATAAACTGCATATTAAAGAAGAGCACTGCCGTGCAATTCGAGCTTAAGTTGTTAGTTGAAAATAAAAAGATCGAGGTAAGCACGAAGTTTGTAGGAAGACTCAGCTTTTTAAATAAATATAATATATCAGAACAGTAAAATTTAAATCACTCACAGTTTTTTGAGAGAAACAGAACAAACTATTCTTTTGCAAAACTTAACACATCTCAAAAAACAATAGTATAAAAGTAATTTGTAAATACGATTACAAGCAAAATAATCAGTTGAAATCCAAACTTGCTTAAATTAACGCCAATTTACAAAGCAATACTGAAGGACCTTTTCTTGGAAAAATATAATTTTTTTCTGCCTAAACTTTAAAGCTCTGCTGAATATCAAGAGGCCTGAGGCGTAAGTGGGCTATCAAAGGTAAGTGTATATTAAAAATTATCCCTTTGCTCTAAAAAATAATCTCTTTATACTATAAAAAATCAACAAAACCTTTACAGTTGACGGCAACTTCGCTGAAAATCCCTTTTAGTAACATAAATTTAAGATTATTATAAAGTCAGCAATGGCTAATCTTTGTTCAACTCAAAGGACTTTTATATAATTCACTAACGACGGAAAAAAATTATGCTAAATTAATGTGGGATTTAAGCTAACCTTGAACACTGCTATAAAAGAAAAAATTGATTATAACCTTAAAAAGCTAAATAATAGTAAATTAAAATAATGAACTACTTTACGTGAACTTAAGAAAACTTCAACGACTTTTATAACTTACTGTTCAAGTAATTACATATAATAGTGGACATATATTAAATTGTTAAAATAAAGAATCACATCAAATAACTTTTATAATCGACGTACATAATTTTTATAAGGCTAAGGAATTGAAAAAAAATTAAAGCCAAAACTTTGCTACGCACTTAAGAAAAAAGTCAAACAAACCATATAATAGTGGAATTAAAATAAGGCAAGGACTTTGCATAAAACTTAAAAAAAACTTAGACTTTTATAAATCACTGTTGAAAAAATTTTAAATTACTTGTGAACTTAAAATTGCACACTAAAACTTTACTAGAATGAAACAAATTAAATAACTTTTATGATTGACGTGTATAATTTTTTTAAGGCTAAGTAAATGAATTAAAATTAATGCTCAAGCTTTGCTACGAATGTAATAAATAAATCAAACATTAAGTAATAGTAGAAACAAAATATAGCATGAACTTTACATAATCTTAAAAAAAAACAATGACTCTCATAATTCACCGTAGAAGAAATTCTAAATGTTGTGGACTCATTTTTTAAAATCCAAATCTTGCCTATTAAGATCAAATTCGTTGACTTTTATAATTTACTGTTGGACTTATTCTTAAGGTAGACTTAAAAATAAAATCTGAAACTTTATATTATAAGGGAACAAATTTACTGAATATATAAAAAACTTTTGAATTTTAAGTTAAGGACTTAAAATTGAAATCATAAACTTTATTATAACAAATAGAATAAAATAACTTTTATAATTCATTGTTGAAGTAATTATATATAAATGTGAACTTAAAATTAAAATCTTAAACTTTATTGTTACTAACCAAATTCAATGACTTTAATAATTCCCTGCTGAAATAATTCTAAACAATTATGAACTTGCATTTAAAATTTTAACATTTACTATAAGGAAACCATTATATAACTTTTATAATCGACGTATATTATTATTATTATTATTGTGCTGAGTCAATGTGGAATTAAATTTACTGCTCAAGGTTTACTACGCACCTAAGAAAAAACAAAGCAGTTTTAGATAACTTTTATAATTTTTTCTTGAAGTAAAATTTATAAAAATCTTAGATAATTGAGTTTAAATCCAAAGTTTGAAATTTGCTATAATTTATTAGTGCTAAATTTTAATTTCCTTCTGCTTATAAATATTTTTACTAATATCTTAGTTTAAATATTTATAATTACTTTAATAATAAAAATTTATTACAATTTGATTTACTAAACTTAATTTATAAATAATTTAATTTTCAAAATTAATTAATTTTTAAAATAACTTTGTTAAAAAATTAATTAAACTTTTCTAATTATTTAACTACTAAATATAAATTAGAACTGAAATATTATTATAATTCTTAATTGTAAAAGTACTGTTATTAGTTATTAATTATTAATTTAATTTTTTTAAAAAAATAGATTTTTATTAATTACTGTATTTAAACATATTATAAATTTATAATCCAAATATTTTTATATACTTTTTGTAGCAGATTCAAAACGGTAGCTTTTTGCCGCTTGACAGTATCGTAAAGCGGTCAAGCAAGAATTGGTTTCTCATGCGCGGATACCTTTTTATTCGTGTAGAAATTTGTGGTGCACCCGATACTCGACTGTCATTGCAGCAGGATAAGACTTTAGTGGTTAAATAGTTAAACACACTGGCAGCTGCGTAGGTTGGTGCTAATAATGATAGCTTTTGGCATCTTAAAGATTAGGTGCTTAAAGTCGTTAAATCCATTCTATTGATTCTTCGACAACTATCGTCATAAGTAAGTAAAGGGGTTATATGTCCAATATTGTGTCAAGCGCAAATCTTCTACTCAATTTTAAGGGTAATAACGCTATTTATCTAAAAGTTGAGGTGATTTTGCACATTTAAGCAACTGAAAACCTCGTATGAGAAAGAAACTTTGCATTCTTCTCTCGAGGCTGTGTCTCACTTTTCAGGTGCTACAATCTCACTCCTATTGACAGTCCTACTCAAAGCAAAGTAGTTAAATAGGACTAGATCGAGTATCGCGGGCCTATATATACGTAACTAGTAAATAGCACTGTACAGTAACAGTACTTGTATCTACATGCCTATATCAAGTTACATAAAATTTGCTTAATTTTCGAATAAGTTTAAAAACACACAGCTAATATGTTTTAAGAATCTAGAAAAATATGCAGTACAGATTTTTTTATAATTAATAACACTGCAATTATACTTTTTTTTAAATTTGACTAAATTATAACAAAAATTTTTAAAATTTTAGGAAATGATTTCGGTCTGTAGAATTTTTAATTATATTTTAAAAAATCCTTCAAGACAGTCATAAAATTATAAAGTAATCGTATAATCAAAGTAAAATAAGAAATCAGATCAATAAAAAGCTACAGAGTGAAGGATCTTCCTTTTCCTTGTTTGAGCGAATCTGTAGGAAAAAAAAAAAATTTAAATCAGATGAAAAGTTAGAATTGTTTTTTTATAACTTTTTTAAAATACTTTCCATATTCCCATCTAAATCGTCCGTCTTTTCAATCTACATGAAAAAAAAAATTTAAAAAGTAATAAAATAAAATCTTTAAAAATCTAAAACAAATGTAAACTAAAAAAGAACTTTTCAAAAAAAATAAATTCCAAATAAAATTTTAAAAAGAAATCTCTTTGAAAAAATATTATTTTTTGTAAATGAAAATTTAATTGTCTGCAATTTGTGATGTTTTAGAAAAAAAAAATTAAACCATCTGGCATAACTCAAGAATGTGTTGGCTTCCCTTAAAAGCGTCGTGAAAATTATCTTTGATATCCACATTAACAATGTGAACAATTTCTAAATGATCCGTTTGCCATTCGTCAATCGCTGCAAAAAAAAATTTCTATTACTATTTTTTAAATTTTTTTTTCCTACCTTGTATAACTTGGTCAAAAACGCGTTCTTCACAAGTAATAATCACGTCAAATTGTAAATTTGTGGTCTGGAATCGTTCGGGATGATCTTTAATTTTCATATTCCTTTCTAACATATTAAGAACGCCGTTGGTTTGATATCTAAAAAGAAAATTAATATAAAAACTGGAAAGATTATTTTTTTATTAGTAAGAAGCTTACAAATTTTTATCAGTATTTACCAATTCGTTATACATTAAGCTGTAAGGCGTCCCAAACTCATATATCACCGGTTTATCAATACTTTTTCCAGGAAGTTTAACGCAAACACCTTAAAATAAATTAAATTCTTTACATCTTAAACAAAAGATTATATATTTAAAAAATTAAATTATTTGTTCGTAGTATATTTTTATTATTGTGCACAGTAGTAATAGAAAAACTAAAGTAAAGGGAGGATATACCTGATCCAAAAGATTCTACGTTGTAGCCGTGCTTCCTAAAGAATATAAAATTTTAAAAGTTAAACTAAAATAATTTTCTTTTAAGCAAACAACTAAATTTACAATTAGGGAACCTTAAAGTACTGTGCGCATCCATACTACGATTTTGATTGCTAGAACAAACTACGGCAAACCGATATTTAGCATTTCATTAAGTTCTTAGCTACAAGAGTTAAGATTTTAAGTATATAAAAATCTTTTTTAGGATAATGTAAATGAAATATATTCTTTAAAAAAATTTAATATTGTTTTAGAAGGAAAGTGGGTCAAACTAAGAGCATTAGCGCCTTTGTTAGGGAAATAGAGGGATAACTAGCCGCGCTACATGAGAGATTAACAAAGTATTAAGACAGGGTGGCCTTGCACAAGATTTTTTTTTTTTTTGGGAAACTTCTATATTTGTTTAGCTTTATATCATATAATTATTTATTCCTAAGGAAGTTTAGCATTTATTCAGAGTTTTCCATCTTTATGGCCCTCCATAGTTTTGTGTTTGTTATCTTTAAAATATATATCGTTGCCACTGTACGATTGTTATTAAAGGAAACGTTTGTAGCTTATTTAAAAATGATAAATTACTTATTTAAAATTTTATAATAATTGGAAAAAAAACAATAAAAATCTATTGTGGAGCTACCCTATCATTCAGTAAACCTTCGAACCCCTTTAAACGAATTAATCGCAGAAATTGTAAGAAATATTTTATTTAGTCGCGTTTAAACCTGAAAGTTTAAGTTCTATGTTATGTGACAACATGGATTCTATAGCAGTTTCGAATCAGAATCCTAAAATATAAAGAGGCCCCAAAATCGCTGATTTACTCTTGTTTAGTAAATTTTCATAATATTCATTATTCGTCACAAAAGTGAAAGAAATTAAAAGAAACAGAAAAGTCTCTTCATAGTGTTGGTAATAAGCTTGATATGAGCAATTCCTAGTTTATCAAACTAACATTGTCTTGGGTTTTTATCATTATTTATTATCTAAAAATTTTCTTTAAGGGAAACTTGGTTGCTAGTTGGTGACTATTATTTTTTTGTTATTCATGTTCTTATCTCTATCAATACTTTTATTATTTAAAAAATTTAAAACACTTTTTAACTACGAGTATTCGTTTAAAAAATCTTATGAAGACCCAATATAGTTATTAATACTTTGGAAGGTGACGCCTTTCGGTTAGTTAAACTGTTCTCATATGCCGGTGTAAAACATCTTAACTAAACATTTTTCTCTCCGAATACAACGTTTTAGTTATAGGAGTTACAGTGTTTAATTTTAAAAATACATGTAGGAAGAGAGAGCTAAGGTTAACATTTTTTAAAATTAAGTAAGGATTAGAATGTATTTATTTCGATAACTTGTGCGAATGCAGTGTCTTAGTATATACAGCACAGACACTTATTGAAAGTGCTTTGCTTGTTCATATATTATATTATAGATAACCCATTTTTTATTGTATCACTACTAAGTCGTGAATATTTAACAATACAGACTATTTTTTTTTTAGGACTTCCAGGAGCTATACGCAAGCCGTAGTGTGGGCATCAACGAATAAAGCTCGCAGTAAGGTATGCTGGCCATTGCCATCTTTAAGAGGGCCCCACCTTTGAAATGCCTGCACTACGGCTGTAGGAAAGACCTTAGCAGTCCTATACATTTTTACGGAACGCATAAGTTTTTTAGCTCTCTTCTATTTTAAATTCCGCATTACTTGATAAGGTAGTCGAAACTTTTCAAGTGTGCACTAATAAGTGACCATTTAATCCCGAATTTGTGTATTAAACTCTTAGCCACCGAAATACTAGCAAGTTGCATACTCGAACAATTTCGCGCGTCCTTCGAGATATGCGTTCCTAAACGAAGGGTCACCTTCCTGGTGACACAAGGATTTATTAGTCGTTAAAAAGTGTGGCTCAAGGGGTTCTGTATTCGTTATTGTCTGCCCACAAGTGTAACAGTAGTATTTAAGTGGTATTGCGTTATCTCTAAACTTCTTGTGTTTTATAAAGGATAATCTTCTGTCTAATAAAGGTTATTTAACGTTCTCAGTCAAGTCTCTAGCGTTAGGGGATATCTCTGTAGAAATGAATCTAAGGTTATTATGGATTTTTATGTCAGTTCCAAGGATTTTGTTAAACTTAGTGTATTTTTTAATTTTCATTTCTTTTTAAGAGTTTTTATCAATGTTCGGGTCTCCAATTATAATACATTCACTAACGTAAAAAAAAATGTCAAAATTATTAAAGTATAATATACACACCATCAGTTTTTGCCTTGAAGGTAGTCATGTTTTTTTACAGCCTACAATATTAGTCCTTGCAAAAGAGTCTTGCAAATTAATTTAGGTCGTAAAGAGCGATAATAACTTTTAAGATGCACTTCATGTTTTTGTAATAGTGATTTTAATAAAATTCTCTTTATGACAAGCCTACATTGACCTAGATTAGGGTACATACTTAGTGGTATGTACTTACATAAACCGGTTTTTGTAGCTTCTTACGTAAAAAGGAATTCGTTATATCAGCAGTGTTGCTGACATATGTTGACTTTTTAAATTGCAAGAGGTAATCGTAAAGACGACTTTGAGGGAACAGGGAAGAGAGGAGATAAAGTTAATTAATAGTGGAATCCATAAAACTGTGGGTTTAGCTTTAAAATGGTTGTTAGTTTTAGTGTTATCTCTCTGTGGTCATTAAGATTTTCTATTATGTATCGTATTAATGTCAACTATTTTCAAGCCCATCTTGCATTATTAGTGATTCCAGCTCGTTCGCGGCTGCTTTTTTGTAATGTTCTCTATGTTCTGATTTTATAGCTTTATTGTAGGTTGAGTAGTTATGTGCTGTTGGTATTAGGAGTATTTCCGTTTTGTTAGCTTAAAAATTATTATTTTCTAAAATGCTTCTTTTTAATTATTATTTTGTTTATCGTTTTGTATTTCGTAGACTAACCGTAACAAAAATATTAAGGGAAATAGTCATTTCCTTATTAAAGGAACCGTGGTTTCAAATGCCCATGTTCTGTTTTCATAGGGGGTTGTAGTAGTTTTTCAAACTTTTTGCTCGTTTGTTATGTAACCTCCCTAAATGTTAGCTTTGTTAATCTGGAGCCTAAGTGTCGGGGGCTAATTTAGAAAAAAAAGAATTCACTCTGTGAGTTAAACTCTTTTATAGATAAGTTGCTTTGTGTAGTTACACTAATGTTAGCTGTTTATTAAAAAATTTCTCCATATTTTGGTGGAATAAGTTTAGTCGTTCTCATTATCGCGTTATTAGTTTGTAGTAAGTTGTTTTGGATTTACTATCCGTTTCCAAAAGAATTTTGTGACTTGTTCTTGCGGGGTTGGTTACTCATCTTAGTAAGTGGGTACTATTAGAGTAGGTGAACTCATGTTTTGAAGACGCAGATAGAGAATTTAAATGTCAGTACTGTGAGTTCAAAATTAGCTTTGAGGGGCTGCTCTTTCTTATATTCATAATTTTTATTTTCTGCATTTTGATTACAGTTTTGTTGTTACCTTTTAGAGGGATAAAATGTGTTTAAGTACTAAATCAAATAGAGAATATTTTAGTAGTAACATTTGTAATAGAGAAAAGGATTGAGTACTCTTAACACTTATGCTGCAAAAATGGATTTAAGATTTTTAAAAGGAATTAAGGACTTTCAATTAAAAGCTACTAAGAGTAACAATTCTAAAGTTCAAGGTTTCTCTGATGCTAGCTATACAATGGAAATAGACAAAAGATCTAGAACAGCAATTATTGCACAAGTAAATAAAAGTCCCCTAGGAAGGGAGTCAAAACAAAAAGTGGTTGCCATATTATCAGCAGAAGCTGAATGTATTACTCTTTCAAGTGCTTTTAAACACAAACTTAATATTTGACCTC
>NW_026972624.1:0-38736 GCF_036711695.1 Zophobas morio
TACAAGAAAACTGTTAAAATTCTTCAGAAACGTCACTTTTGAAGTGTTTTCTTGTACTTTTAAGCCACTCAGATACCCTACGGGCTCGGAAAGTGCAACGAAACCATCAAATTTTAATTAGAAACTGTATTTTTGTCGATTTTTATTGAATTTGAACTATATTTCAACGTTTTTTGATGGTTCTGAGCCACCAAACACACTTAAAGCATGCAGAATCGACTCAGAATAGGAAAAGGAGACGTTTAGGTCAATTTTATGCATTCTGGCGTTCGTAGATACAAGAAAACTGTTAAAATTCTTCAGAAACGTCACTTTTGAAGTGTTTTCTTGTACTTTTAAGCCACTCAGATACCCTACGGGCTCGGAAAGTGCAACGAAACCATCAAATTTTAGCTAGAAACTGTATTTTTGTCGATTTTTATTGAATTTGAACTATATTTCAACGTTTTTTGATGGTTCTGAGCCACCAAACACACTTAAAGCATGCAGAATCGACTCAGAATAGGAAAAGGAGACGTTTAGGTCAATTTTATGCATTCTGGCGTTCGTAGATACAAGAAAGCTGTTAAAATTCTTCAGAAACGTCACTTTTGAAGTGTTTTCTTGTACTTTTAAGCCACTCAGATACCCAACGGGCTCGGAAAGTGCAACGAAACCATCAAATTTTAGCTAGAAACTGTATTTTTGTCGATTTTTATTGAATTTGAACTATATTTCAACGTTTTTTGATGGTTCTGAGCCACCAAACACACTTAAAGCATGCAGAATCGACTCAGAATAGGAAAAGGAGACGTTTAGGTCAATTTTATGCATTCTGGCGTTCGTAGATACAAGAAAACTGTTAAAATTCTTCAGAAACGTCACTTTTGAAGTGTTTTCTTGTACTTTTAAGCCACTCAGATACCCTACGGGCTCGGAAAGTGCAACGAAACCATCAAATTTTAGCTAGAAACTGTATTTTTGTCGATTTTTATTGAATTTGAACTATATTTCAACGTTTTTTGATGGTTCTGAGCCACCAAACACACTTAAAGCATGCAGAATCGACTCAGAATAGGAAAAGGAGACGTTTAGGTCAATTTTATGCATTCTGGCGTTCGTAGATACAAGAAAACTGTTAAAATTCTTCAGAAACGTCACTTTTGAAGTGTTTTCTTGTACTTTTAAGCCACTCAGATACCCTACGGGCTGGGAAAGTGCAACGAAACCATCAAATTTTAGCTAGAAACTGTATTTTTGTCGATTTTTATTGAATTTGAACTATATTTCAACGTTTTTTGATGGTTCTGAGCCACCAAACACACTTAAAGCATGCAGAATCGACTCAGAATAGGAAAAGGAGACGTTTAGGTCAATTTTATGCATTCTGGCGTTCGTAGATACAAGAAAACTGTTAAAATTCTTCAGAAACGTCACTTTTGAAGTGTTTTCTTGTACTTTTAAGCTACTCAGATACCCTACGGGCTCGGAAAGTGCAACGAAACCATCAAATTTTAGCTAGAAACTGTATTTTTGTCGATTTTTATTGAATTTGAACTATATTTCAACGTTTTTTGATGGTTCTGAGCCACCAAACACACTTAAAGCATGCAGAATCGACTCAGAATAGGAAAAGGAGACGTTTAGGTCAATTTTATGCATTCTGGCGTTCGTAGATACAAGAAAACTGTTAAAATTCTTCAGAAACGTCACTTTTGAAGTGTTTTCTTGTACTTTTAAGCCACTCAGATACCCTACGGGCTCGGAAAGTGCAACGAAACCATCAAATTTTAGCTAGAAACTGTATTTTTGTCGATTTTTATTGAATTTGAACTATATTTCAACGTTTTTTGATGGTTCTGAGCCACCAAACACACTTAAAGCATGCAGAATCGACTCAGAATAGGAAAAGGAGACGTTTAGGTCAATTTTATGCATTCTGGCGTTCGTAGATACAAGAAAGCTGTTAAAATTCTGCAGAAACGTCACTTTTGAAGTGTTTTCTTGTACTTTTAAGCCACTCAGATAGCCTACGGGCTCGGAAAGTGCAACGAAACCATCAAATTTTAGCTAGAAACTGTATTTTTGTCGATTTTTATTGAATTTGAACTATATTTCAACGTTTTTTGATGGTTCTGAGCCACCAAACACACTTAAAGCATGCAGAATCGACTCAGAATAGGAAAAGGAGACGTTTAGGTCAATTTTATGCATTCTGGCGTTCGTAGATACAAGAAAACTGTTAAAATTCTTCAGAAACGTCACTTTTGAAGTGTTTTCTTGTACTTTTAAGCCACTCAGATACCCTACGGGCTCGGAAAGTGCAACGAAACCATCAAATTTTAGCTAAAAACTGTATTTTTGTCGATTTTTATTGAATTTGAACTATATTTCAACGTTTTTTTATGGTTCTGAGCCACCAAACACACTTAAAGCATGCAGAATCGACTCAGAATAGGAAAAGGAGACGTTTAGGTCAATTTTATGCATTCTGGCGTTCGTAGATACAAGAAAACTGTTAAAATTCTTCAGAAACGTCACTTTTGAAGTGTTTTCTTGTACTTTTAAGCCACTCAGATACCCTACGGGCTCGGAAAGTGCAACGAAACCATCAAATTTTAGCTAGAAACTGTATTTTTGTCGATTTTTATTGAATTTGAACTATATTTCAACGTTTTTTGATGGTTCTGAGCCACCAAACACACTTAAAGCATGCAGAATCGACTCAGAATAGGAAAAGGAGACGTTTAGGTCAATTTTATGCATTCTGGCGTTCGTAGATACAAGAAAACTGTTAAAATTCTTCAGAAACGTCACTTTTGAAGTGTTTTCTTGTACTTTTAAGCCACTCAGATACCCTACGGGCTCGGAAAGTGCAACGAAACCATCAAATTTTAGCTAGAAACTGTATTTTTGTCGATTTTTATTGAATTTGAACTATATTTCAACGTTTTTTGATGGTTCTGAGCCACCAAACACACTTAAAGCATGCAGAATCGACTCAGAATAGGAAAAGGAGACGTTTAGGTCAATTTTATGCATTCTGGCGTTCGTAGATACAAGAAAACTGTTAAAATTCTTCAGAAACGTCACTTTTGAAGTGTTTTCTTGTACTTTTAAGCCACTCAGATACCCTACGGGCTCGGAAAGTGCAACGAAACCATCAAATTTTAGCTAGAAACTGTATTTTTGTCGATTTTTATTGAATTTGAACTATATTTCAACGTTTTTTGATGGTTCTGAGCCACCAAACACACTTAAAGCATGCAGAATCGACTCAGAATAGGAAAAGGAGACGTTTAGGTCAATTTTATGCATTCTGGCGTTCGTAGATACAAGAAAACTGTTAAAATTCTTCAGAAACGTCACTTTTGAAGTGTTTTCTTGTACTTTTAAGCCACTCAGATACCCTACGGGCTCGGAAAGTGCAACGAAACCATCAAATTTTAGCTAGAAACTGTATTTTTGTCGATTTTTATTGAATTTGAACTATATTTCAACGTTTTTTGATGGTTCTGAGCCACCAAACACACTTAAAGCATGCAGAATCGACTCAGAATAGGAAAAGGAGACGTTTAGGTCAATTTTATGCATTCTGGCGTTCGTAGATACAAGAAAACTGTTAAAATTCTTCAGAAACGTCACTTTTGAAGTGTTTTCTTGTACTTTTAAGCCACTCAGATACCCTACGGGCTCGGAAAGTGCAACGAAACCATCAAATTTTAGCTAGAAACTGTATTTTTGTCGATTTTTATTGAATTTGAACTATATTTCAACGTTTTTTGATGGTTCTGAGCCACCAAACACACTTAAAGCATGCAGAATCGACTCAGAATAGGAAAAGGAGACGTTTAGGTCAAATTTATGCATTCTGGCGTTCGTAGATACAAGAAAACTGTTAAAATTCTTCAGGAACGTCACTTTTGAAGTGTTTTCTTGTACTTTTAAGCACTCAGATACCCTACGGGCTCGGAAAGTGCAGCGAAACCATCAAATTTTAGCTAGAAACTTAATTTTTGTCGATTTTTATTGAACTTGAACTATATTTCAACGTTTTTTGATGGTTCTGAGCCACCAAACACACTTAAAGCATGCAGAATCGACTCAGAATAGGAAAAGGAGACGTTTAGGTCAATTTTATGCATTCTGGCGTTCGTAGATACAAGAAAACTGTTAAAATTCTTCAGAAACGTCACTTTTGAAGTGTTTTCTTGTACTTTTAAGCCACTCAGATAGCCTACGGGCTCGGAAAGTGCAACGAAACCATCAAATTTTTGCTAGAAACTGTATTTTTGTCGATTTTTATTGAATTTGAACTATATTTCAACGTTTTTTGATGGTTCTGAGCCACCAAAAACACTTAAAGCATGCAGAATCGACTCAGAATAGGAAAAGGAGACGTTTAGGTCAATTTTATGCATTCTGGCGTTCGTAGATACAAGAAAACTGTTAAAATTCATCAGAAACGTCACTTTTGAAGTGTTTTCTTGTACTTTTAAGCCACTCAGATACCCTACGGGCTCGGAAAGTGCAACGAAACCATCAAATTTTAGCTAGAAACTGTATTTTTGTCGATTTTTATTGAATTTGAACTATATTTCAACGTTTTTTGATGGTTCTGAGCCACCAAACACACTTAAAGCATGCACAATCGACTCAGAATAGGAAAAGGAGACGTTTAGGTCAATTTTATGCATTCTGGCGTTCGTAGATACAAGAAAACTGTTAAAATTCTTCAGAAACGTCACTTTTGAAGTGTTTTCTTGTACTTTTAAGCCACTCAGATACCCTACGGGCTCGGAAAGTGCAACGAAACCATCAAATTTTAGCTAGAAACTGTATTTTTGTCGATTTTTATTGAATTTGAACTATATTTCAACGTTTTTTGATGGTTCTGAGCCACCAAACACACTTAAAGCATGCAGAATCGACTCAGAATAGGAAAAGGAGACGTTTAGGTCAATTTTATGCATTCTGGCGTTCGTAGATACAAGAAAACTGTTAAAATTCTTCAGAAACGTCACTTTTGAAGTGTTTTCTTGTACTTTTAAGCCACTCAGATACCCTACGGGCTCGGAAAGTGCAACGAAACCATCAAATTTTAGCTAGAAACTGTATTTTTGTCGATTTTTATTGAATTTGAACTATATTTCAACGTTTTTTGATGGTTCTGAGCCACCAAACACACTTAAAGCATGCAGAATCGACTCAGAATAGGAAAAGGAGACGTTTAGGTCAATTTTATGCATTCTGGCGTTCGTAGATACAAGAAAACTGTTAAAATTCT
Source organism: Zophobas morio (assembly GCF_036711695.1). Lineage (NCBI taxonomy): Eukaryota > Metazoa > Arthropoda > Insecta > Coleoptera > Tenebrionidae > Zophobas > Zophobas morio. Next base: position 5,267 of record NW_026972624.1, read on the forward strand.
TCAGGAACGTCACTTTTGAAGTGTTTTCTTGTACTTTTAAGCCACTCAGATACCCTACGGGCTCGGAAAGTGCAACGAAACCATCAAATTTTAGCTAGAAACTGTATTTTTGTCGATTTTTATTGAATTTGAACTATATTTCAACGTTTTTTGATGGTTCTGAGCCACCAAACACACTTAAAGCAAGCAGAATCGATTCAGAATAGGAAAAGGAGACGTTTAGGTCAATTTTATGTATTCTGGCGTTCGTAGATACAAGAAAACTGTTAAAATTCTTCAGGAACGTCACTTTTGAAGTGTTTTCTTGTACTTTTAAGCCACTCAGATACCCTACGGGCTCGGAAAGTGCAACGAAACCATCAAATTTTAGCTAGAAACTGTATTTTTGTCGATTTTTATTGAATTTGAACTATATTTCAACGTTTTTTGATGGTTCTGAGCCACCAAACACACTTAAAGCATGCAGAATCGACTCAGAATAGGAAAAGGAGATGTTTAGGTCAATTTTATGCATTCTGGCGTTCGTAGATACAAGAAAACTGTTAAAATTCTTCAGGAACGTCACTTTTGAAGTGTTTTCTTGTACTTTTAAGCCAATCAGATACCCTACGGGCTCGGAAAATGTAACGAAACCATCAAGTTTTAGCTAGAAACTGTATTTTTGTCGATTTTTATTGAATTTGAACTATATTTCAACGTTTTTTGATGGTTCTGAGCCACCAAACACACTTAAAGCATGCAGAATCGACTCAGAATAGGAAAAGGAGACGTTTAGGTCAATTTTATGCATTCTGGCGTTCGTAGATACAAGAAAACTGTTAAAATTCTTCAGGAACGTCACTTTTGAAGTGTTTTCTTGTACTTTTTAAGCCACTCAGATACCCTACGGGCTCGGAAAGTGCAACGAAACCATAAAATTTTAGCTAGAAACTGTATTTTTGTCGATTTTTATTGAATTTGAACTATATTTCAACGTTTTTTGATGGTTCTGAGCCACCAAACACACTTAAAGCATGCAGAATCGACTCAGAATAGGAAAAGGAGACGTTTAGGTCAATTTTATGCATTCTGGCGTTCGTAGATACAAGAAAACTGTTAAAATTCTTCAGGAACGTCACTTTTGAAGTGTTTTCTTGTACTTTTAAGCCACTCAGATACCCTACGGGCTCGGAAAGTGCAACGAAACCATAAAATTTTAGCTAGAAACTGTATTTTTGTCGATTTTTATTGAATTTGAACTATATTTCAACGTTTTTTGATGGTTCTGAGCCACCAAACACACTTAAAGCATGCAGAATCGACTCAGAATAGGAAAAGGAAACGTTTAGGTCAATTTTATGCATTCTGGCGTTCGTAGATACAAGAAAACTGTTAAAATTCTTCAGAAACGTCACTTTTGAAGTGTTTTCTTGTACTTTTAAGCCACTCAGATACCCTACGGGCTCGGAAAGTGCAACGAAACCATCAAATTTTAGCTAGAAACTGTATTTTTGTCGATTTTTATTGAATTTGAACTATATTTCAACGTTTTTTGATGGTTCTGAGCCACCAAACACACTTAAAGCATGCAGAATCGACTCAGAATAGGAAAAGGAGACGTTTAGGTCAATTTTATGCATTCTGGCGTTCGTAGATACAAGAAAACTGTTAAAATTCTTCAGAAACGTCACTTTTGAAGTGTTTTCTTGTACTTTTAAGCCACTCAGATACCCTACGGGCTCGGAAAGTGCAACGAAACCATCAAATTTTAGCTAGAAACTGTATTTTTGTCGATTTTTATTGAATTTGAACTATATTTCAACGTTTTTTGATGGTTCTGAGCCACCAAACACACTTAAAGCATGCAGAATCGACTCAGAATAGGAAAAGGAGACGTTTAGATCAATTTTATGCATTCTGGCGTTCGTAGATACAAGAAAACTGTTAAAATTCTTCAGGAACGTCACTTTTGAAGTGTTTTCTTGTACTTTTAAGCCACTCAGATACCCTACGGGCTCGGAAAGTGCAACGAAACCATCAAATTTTAGCTAGAAACTGTATTTTTGTCGATTTTTATTGAATTTGAACTATATTTCAACGTTTTTTGATGGTTCTGAGCCACCAAACACACTTAAAGCATGCAGAATCGACTCAGAATAGGAAAAGGAGACGTTTAGGTCAATTTTATGCATTCTGGCGTTCGTAGATACAAGAAAACTGTTAAAATTCTTCAGAAACGTCACTTTTGAAGTGTTTTCTTGTACTTTTAAGCCACTCAGATACCCTACGGGCTCGGAAAGTGCAACGAAACCATCAAATTTTAGCTAGAAACTGTATTTTTGTCGATTTTTATTGAATTTGAACTATATTTCAACGTTTTTTGATGGTTCTGAGCCACCAAACACACTTAAAGCATGCAGAATCGACTCAGAATAGGAAAAGGAGACGTTTAGGTCAATTTTATGCATTCTGGCGTTCGTAGATACAAGAAAACTGTTAAAATTCTTCAGAAACGTCACTTTTGAAGTGTTTTCTTGTACTTTTAAGCCACTCAGATACCCTACGGGCTCGGAAAGTGCAACGAAACCATCAAATTTTAGCTAGAAACTGTATTTTTGTCGATTTTTATTGAATTTGAACTATATTTCAACGTTTTTTGATGGTTCTGAGCCACCAAACACACTTAAAGCATGCAGAATCGACTCAGAATAGGAAAAGGAGACGTTTAGGTCAATTTTATGCATTCTGGCGTTCGTAGATACAAGAAAACTGTTAAAATTCTTCAGAAACGTCACTTTTGAAGTGTTTTCTTGTACTTTTAAGCCACTCAGATACCCTACGGGCTCGGAAAGTGCAACGAAACCATCAAATTTTAGCTAGAAACTGTATTTTTGTCGATTTTTATTGAATTTGAACTATATTTCAACGTTTTTTGATGGTTCTGAGCCACCAAACACACTTAAAGCATGCAGAATCGACTCAGAATAGGAAAAGGAGACGTTTAGGTCAATTTTATGCATTCTGGCGTTCGTAGATACAAGAAAACTGTTAAAATTCTTCAGGAACGTCACTTTTGAAGTGTTTTCTTGTACTTTTAAGCCACTCAGATACCCTACGGGCTCGGAAAGTGCAACGAAACCATCAAATTTTAGCTAGAAACTGTATTTTTGTCGATTTTTATTGAATTTGAACTATATTTCAACGTTTTTTGATGGTTCTGAGCCACCAAACACACTTAAAGCATGCAGAATCGACTCAGAATAGGAAAAGGAGACGTTCAGGTCAATTTTATGCATTCTGGCGTTCGTAGATACAAGAAAACTGTTAAAATTCTTCAGGAACGTCACTTTTGAAGTGTTTTCTTGTACTTTTAAGCCACTCAGATACCCTACGGGCTCGGAAAGTGCAACGAAACCATCAAGTTTTAGCTAGAAACTGTATTTTTGTCGATTTTTATTGAATTTGAACTATATTTCAACGTTTTTTGATGGTTCTGAGCCACCAAACACACTTAAAGCATGCAGAATCGACTCAGAATAGGAAAAGGAGACGTTTAGGTCAATTTTATGCATTCTGGCGTTCGTAGATACAAGAAAACTGTTAAAATTCTTCAGAAACGTCACTTTTGAAGTGTTTTCTTGTACTTTTAAGCCACTCAGATACCCAACGGGCTCGGAAAGTGCAACGAAACCATCAAATTTTAGCTAGAAACTGTATTTTTGTCGATTTTTATTGAATTTGAACTATATTTCAACGTTTTTTGATGGTTCTGAGCCACCAAACACACTTAAAGCATGCAGAATCGACTCAGAATAGGAAAAGGAGACGTTTAGGTCAATTTTATGCATTCTGGCGTTCGTAGATACAAGAAAACTGTTAAAATTCTTCAGAAACGTCACTTTTGAAGTGTTTTCTTGTACTTTTAAGCCACTCAGATACCCAACGGGCTCGGAAAGTGCAACGAAACCATCAAATTTTAGCTAGAAACTGTATTTTTGTCGATTTTTATTGAATTTGAACTATATTTCAACGTTTTTTGATGGTTCTGAGCCACCAAACACACTTAAAGCATGCAGAATCGACTCAGAATAGGAAAAGGAGACGTTTAGGTCAATTTTATGCATTCTGGCGTTCGTAGATACAAGAAAACTGTTAAAATTCTTCAGAAACGTCACTTTTGAAGTGTTTTCTTGTACTTTTAAGCCACTCAGATACCCTACGGGCTCGGAAAGTGCAACGATACCATCAAATTTTAGCTAGAAACTGTATTTTTGTCGATTTTTATTGAATTTGAACTATATTTCAACGTTTTTTGATGGTTCTGAGCCACCAAACACACTTAAAGCATGCAGAATCGACTCAGAATAGGAAAAGGAGACGTTTAGGTCAATTTTATGCATTCTGGCGTTCGTAGATACAAGAAAACTGTTAAAATTCTTCAGAAACGTCACTTTTGAAGTGTTTTCTTGTACTTTCAAGCCACTCAGATACCCTACGGGCTCGGAAAGTGCAACGAAACCATCAAATTTTAGCTAGAAACTGTATTTTTGTCGATTTTTATTGAATTTGAACTATATTTCAACGTTTTTTGATGGTTCTGAGCCACCAAACACACTTAAAGCATGCAGAATCGACTCAGAATAGGAAAAGGAGACGTTTAGGTCAATTTTATGCATTCTGGCGTTCGTAGATACAAGAAAACTGTTAAAATTCTTCAGAAACGTCACTTTTGAAGTGTTTTCTTGTACTTTTAAGCCACTCAGATACCCAACGGGCTCGGAAAGTGCAACGAAACCATCAAATTTTAGCTAGAAACTGTATTTTTGTCGATTTTTATTGAATTTGAACTATATTTCAACGTTTTTTGATGGTTCTGAGCCACCAAACACACTTAAAGCATGCAGAATCGACTCAGAATAGGAAAAGGAGACGTTTAGGTCAATTTTATGAATTCTGGCGTTCGTAGATACAAGAAAACTGTTAAAATTCTTCAGGAACGTCACTTTTGAAGTGTTTTCTTGTACTTTTAAGCCACTCAGATACCCTACGGGCTCGGAAAGTGCAACGAAACCATCAAATTTTAGCTAGAAACTGTATTTTTGTCGATTTTTCCGAGCCCGTTGGGTATCTGAGTGGCTTAAAAGTACAAGAAAACACTTCAAAAGTGACGTTTCTGAAGAATTTTAACAGTTTTCTTGTATCTACGAACGCCAGAATGCATAAAATTGACCTAAACGTCTCCTTTTCCTATTCTGAGTCGATTCTGCATGCTTTAAGTGTGTTTGGTGTCTCAGAACCATCAAAAAACGTTGAAATATAGTTCAAATTCAATAAAAATCGACAAAAATACAGTTTCTAGCTAAAATTTGATGGTTTCGTTGCACTTTCCGAGCCCGTAGGGTATTTGAGTGGCTTAAAAGTACAAGAAAACACTTCAAAAGTGACGTTTCTGAAGAATTTTAACAGTTTTCTTGTATCTACGAACGCCAGAATGCATAAAATTGACCTAAACGTCTCCTTTTCCTATTCTGAGTCGATTCTGCATGCTTTAAGTGTGTTTGGTGGCTCAGAACCATCAAAAAACGTTGAAATATAGTTCAAATTCAATAAAAATCGACAAAAATACAGTTTCTAGCTAAAATTTGATGGTTTCGTTGCACTTTCCGAGCCCGTAGGGTATCTGAGTGGCTTAAAAGTACAAGAAAACACTTCAAAAGTGACGTTTCTGAAGAATTTTAACAGTTTTCTTGTATCTACGAACGCCAGAATGCATAAAATTGACCTAAACGTCTCCTTTTCCTATTCTGAGTCGATTCTGCATGCTTTAAGTGTGTTTGGTGGCTCAGAACCATCAAAAAACGTTGAAATATAGTTCAAATTCAATAAAAATCGACAAAAATACAGTTTCTAGCTAAAATTTGATGGTTTCGTTGCACTTTCCGAGCCCGTAGGGTATCTGAGTGGCTTAAAAGTACAAGAAAACACTTCAAAAGTGACGTTTCTGAAGAATTTTAACAGTTTTCTTGTATCTACGAACGCCAGAATGCATAAAATTGACCTAAACGTCTCCTTTTCCTATTCTGAGTCGATTCTGCATGCTTTAAGTGTGTTTGGTGGCTCAGAACCATCAAAAAACGTTGAAATATAGTTCAAATTCAATAAAAATCGACAAAAATACAGTTTCTAGCTAAAATTTGATGGTTTCGTTGCACTTTCCGAGCCCGTAGGGTATCTGAGTGGCTTAAAAGTACAAGAAAACACTTCAAAAGTGACGTTTCTGAAGAATTTTAACAGTTTTCTTGTATCTGCGAACGCCAGAATGCATAAAATTGACCTAAACGTCTCCTTTTCCTATTCTGAGTCGATTCTGCATGCTTTAAGTGTGTTTGGTGGCTCAGAACCATCAAAAAACGTTGAAATATAGTTCAAATTCAATAAAAATCGACAAAAATACAGTTTCTAGCTAAAATTTGATGGTTTCGTTGCACTTTCCGAGACCGTAGGGTATCTGAGTGGCTTGAAAGTACAAGAAAACACTTCAAAAGTGACGTTTCTGAAGAATTTTAACAGTTTTCTTGTATCTACGAACGCCAGAATGCATAAAATTGACCTAAACGTCTCCTTTTCCTATTCTGAGTCGATTCTGCATGCTTTAAGTGTGTTTGGTGGCTCAGAACCATCAAAAAACGTTGAAATATAGTTCAAATTCAATAAAAATCGACAAAAATACAGTTTCTAGCTAAAATTTGATGGTTTCGTTGCACTTTCCGAGCCCGTAGGGTATCTGAGTGGCTTAAAAGTACAAGAAAACACTTCAAAAGTGACGTTTCTGAAGAATTTTAACAGTTTTCTTGTATCTACGAACGCCAGAATGCATAAAATTGACCTAAACGTCTCCTTTTCCTATTCTGAGTCGATTCTGCATGCTTTAAGTGTGTTTGGTGGCTCAGAACCATCAAAAAACGTTGAAATATAGTTCAAATTCAATAAAAATCGACAAAAATACAGTTTCTAGCTAAAATTTGATGGTTTCGTTGCACTTTCCGAGCCCGTAGGGTATCTGAGTGGCTTAAAAGTACAAGAAAACACTTCAAAAGTGACGTTTCTGAAGAATTTTAACAGTTTTGTTGTATCTACGAACGCCAGAATGCATAAAATTGACCTAAACGTCTCCTTTTCCTATTCTGAGTCGATTCTGCATGCTTTAAGTGTGTTTGGTGGCTCAGAACCATCAAAAAACGTTGAAATATAGTTCAAATTCAATAAAAATCGACAAAAATACAGTTTCTAGCTAAAATTTGATGGTTTCGTTGCACTTTCCGAGCCCGTAGGGTATCTGAGTGGCTTAAAAGTACAAGAAAACACTTCAAAAGTGACGTTTCTGAAGAATTTTAACAGTTTTCTTGTATCTACGAACGCCAGAATGCATAAAATTGACCTAAACGTCTCCTTTTCCTATTCTGAGTCGATTCTGCATGCTTTAAGTGTGTTTGGTAATAATACGCACATTGGTTATTATTCTATATTAAGGTTGAAGATGACTTGTGTTAACAGCTGGATGGTTGGAGGATGAGAGAGCGTTGAGAAGCCGAACATTACAATTCAAGCCTATCGCATGCGCAGTACCCTTAGTACAATACTTGCGTACATACCATATATCTCCCCCCCTATTCTGTTGACACTTATAGTACTATGAATTACATTTTGCACTTAAACTACACATTTTACTTAACTAACATAATCTCTTAAACTATCACATCTTACTCTAACTATTTTCCCTCTCCCTCCTTTCGTTTAACATTGACTAAAAGATAAGAAGAGAAAAAAAAAATCATTGTCTATATCTTGGAGGTATCTTAACATCTCTTTTTGGTCGGTGTACTATGGATGATTGTTGAATCATTTGAGGTAATAAAGTGTCATGATCTGAAATATCGTTTGGAAGCGCAGTTGTCTCTGATGTGCCAGGTATGGGATGAATGTCTTCAGGATGAGTATCTGATCTGAAATAGAATCCCACAGGCAAACCCGTGTATCTCTGCAATGCAAATTTGTTATTCTTTTTTTCTATCTGTTCTGCGGACATTTCGGTTTCTGCAACTGCCGACCTAATTTGATTCAAGTGTCTCTTCCACAATTGTCCCGATTGCAATCTACATAGGTATACCACTCTACCAAGTTTTTTTGCAATCTCAGCCCTTATCCATGATTTGTGGTTGAGATTCCTATAATCACGAATAATGACTGAGTCACCTATCTCAAAATTTCTAAATGTTTTCTTACAGGAAGTCGTCTCTACTATTGCAGATCGTGTTTTTAGCAAATCTAAACGTAGTCGTAATTTTCTGCCAAACATTAATTGAGCTGGTATTTCACTTGAAGTACTATTAGGGATATTATTATGAATTAGCAAAAATCTACATAATAACGTTTGAATATTAACACTACGATTATTAGAATCACTTAATGCTGATTTCAGTTTATTCTTGACTATCTTAACACTACATTCCGCTGGACCGTTGCTTTGCGGGTTGTAAGGTGGTGTTTTAACATGTTTAATACCATTATTATGAAAAAAATGTTCAATTTCGTCGGATACTAACGACGTGCCATTATCAGATACGATTGTAACAGGTAAACCAAATCGCGCGAAACATTCTCTTAATTTCTCTATCGTTGTCTCCGATGACAAATTTTTAACTAAATACGCGTCGATCCATTTAGAGTAATAGTCGATTATTACCAAGAAATTGTGATCCCGTAGGTTAAAGTGATCGATATGAATAGTGGTAAAAGGTTCCGAACATTTCGGCCATGGTGCCACTGATTTTGGCGGACTTGATCTAGTTATTAAACAGTGATTGCAAGATTTACACATGTTTTCTATTTCCTTATCGATTTTAGGAAACCAAAGATAAGAACGAGCTAACGCTTTTGTTCGTACTATGCCTTCATGTGAACTGTGTAATTCTTTCAAGACTGTTTGTTGTAATAACGTTGGTATTACTACTCGATGACCATAATATACGCACTCATTAATTATGTCTAATTCCAATTTTCTACAGAAGTATGGTCTTAACTCCCCCTCTACTTTCTTTGGCCAATCGTTCAAAATAAAATATTTTACTTGAGATAAAAGTCTATCATTATTTGTTGCCTCGACTATCGTTTTATTATCCACTGGTGAGTCTAAACTAGCAAATAAAATATTCTCCATATCATTGTCCTCACTGGAATCTACTTTTAAATTTAAAGGCAATCTTGAGAGACAATCAGCTACGGAATTCGACTTTCCGCTGATATGTTCGATCTCGAAATTAAAATTGGAAAAATAAAGCGCGTATCTTTTGATCCTGTTTGCGTACATAGGATTAATGTCTGTTTTCTTGCCAAATATGCCTATTAGCGACCTTTGATCTGTTTTTAGAGTGAATTTCTTGCCGTATAAATATTGCTCGAATTTGTTAATCCCAAAATAGCAAGCTAGCGCCTCTTTATGTACCGTCGAATAGTGCCGTTCCGCATTGCTATAAGTTCTCGATACACACGCGACTGTACGTTCAACACCGTTAACATTGTGGGATAATATAGCTGCTATACCTGTTTCAGAGGCATCACAGGTTACTATTATTGGTAATTCGGGGTTGAAGTACATTAACACATTGTCTGATAAAATAACTTCTTTAATTTTTGAAAATGCTTTCTCGCAAGCTTCTGACCATTGAAATCTGACGTTACTTTGAAGTAACTTGTACATTGGTGACAATATATCTGTGATATTAGGTACAAACTTAGAATAATATCCTACCATGCCTATGAATGATCTAAGTTGTGTGATATTCTTTGGTTGTGGTGCATTTGAAATAGCTTTAACTTTGTCTTTATTTTTAGTTAATCCTGCAGCTGTTAGATCAAAACCTAAATAAGAAATTCTATCTTGACTAAATTTACACTTATCAAGATTTACCGTTAAACCTGCATCAGATAGTATTTGAAAAACTTTCCGTAATATTAGCATGTGATTTTCATTTGCTCTATGACCTACCAATATATCATCTTGAAATACAAAAACATTATCTACACCTTGAAAAATTTGTTCTATATGTTTTTGACAATAAAAACTAGCACATTTAATTCCAAATGGCATACGATTCATTTTGTATAATCCCTTATGTGTGGATATTGTGACTAAATGCTTTGACTTCTCATCTAATTCAAATTGTCGATAAGCGTCCTTTAAATCGATTTTAGAAAATTTTACGTTATCGTGCAACGATGCAAAAATCTGTTCAATTTTTGGTAAAGGGTAATACACATCCTCTAAACATTTATTTAGCCCAATATAACTACCGCAAATTCTGACATTACCATTTTTCTTTACCACGGGTACAATATAGGAAGACCACTCACTCGTAACAATAGGTGAGATGATATCCTTTTGTTCCAATCTCTGTAATTCAGCTTCGATTTTATCTTTTAAAGCGAGAGGTATCGACTTTGGTCGTTGATGAACCGGAATAACATGTGTTTTTAATTGCAGAGACACCGTAGCATACCTGAATTTTCCAATTTCATCCGTACACACTTCAGGAAATTCCTGCCTTAGTACCTCAGCGACATCTGCCTCTCCTAACTTGTTCACTCCTACAAAATTTCCTATTAGATTAAATTTGTCTATAAAATCCCTGCCTAATATGTTCACAGTACCATTACTAATTACATAGAAATCTAAATAATGCGACATTTTGTTATAGTTTACTTTTACATTTACTGTTCCTATTGTAGTTATTACTTCGCCTGTATAACCTCTAAAATTTGTACTACAGCTTTTCATGGTAACATTAGACAAATATTGATCATAGAAAACTCTGTTAATAGCTGACACTGGCGATCCACTATCTAATTCCATTGTGACTAACTGATCATTGACTTTAACAACTATTTTTATCGGCTTTATACCTACACTATTAATACAATCTATCGTGTTGATCGCATCACCCCCTTGATACTGATTACTGACCTGTTCGTTTTCTTCACACAAGTTCATGTACTTTACCGCTTTGCCTCTTGTTCTACACATGGATTTTAAATGTCCTATCTTGCCACAATTGTTGCACCTGTATTTCATGTACTTGCATAATCCTCCATGGTTTTTTCCACATCTTCCGCATTGTCGCTCTTGAGTCTTCATGCTTGTTTTGTTTTGTCTGTGGTTTTTGTTGACTGTCCAAGCCCTGGATGGTCCCTGTTTCTCTGGTTGGCTTTCATTGCTCTGTCCTCTCTGTTGTTCTTTTATGACGTGAATATTTCCTCCATTCTCATTTCCTTTATATGAATTTGCCATCGCCGTCTCCTTTGTAATCGCGATTTTCACAAGGTCTTCAATCTTCTTGGTCGCGTCTTCTTCAACTAGACGATCTAACACCGCTCCTTGTCTCATACCAGATATAAATCTGTCCACTAATACTTCCTGCAGTGACTTGAAAGCGCAATTTATTGATAATCTTTTTAACCTCGTGTACCAATCTAAACATGTTTCATCGGTGTTTTGCGTTGCCTTGTAGAATGTTATCCTTTCCCTGAACACATTTATCGGGATACTATACTGTTCCTTTAGCAACTGTACCAAATCCTCGTAGCTTTTGTCTTTTGGCATGTCCGGAAAGCACCTGTCCCGTATCGTTTTGTACGTTTCCATTGAGAGATAACTAATCAGCACTGCCACTTTTTTTGTTGGTTCGATAGCGTTTGCATCACAATATTGCTCGAAGAGTTCATTATAAATAGTAAAATCCATAGATGCGTCATACCTTTCCATTGACCCAATATTCTTCGTCTCTCCCGTCATGGCTTTTATTGGTTAACCACGTGTTTCTCTGGAGATAGTACTTACGACTTTTTCTTCACTTCTACACGACTTTTTTTTCTTCACATCTACTTTGACCTTATCTTCAGTTTATCCTCGTCGCCATGGTATGTTTGGTAATAATACGCACATTGGTTATTATTCTATATTAAGGTTGAAGATGACTTGTGTTAACAGCTGGATGGTTGGAGGATGAGAGAGCGTTGAGAAGCCGAACATTACAATTCAAGCCTATCGCATGCGCAGTACCCTTAGTACAATACTTGCGTACATACCAGTTTTCTTGTATCTACGAACGCCAGAATGCATAAAATTGACCTAAACGTCTCCTTTTCCTATTCTGAGTCGATTCTGCATGCTTTAAGTGTGTTTGGTGGCTCAGAACCATCAAAAAACGTTGAAATATAGTTCAAATTCAATAAAAATCGACAAAAATACAGTTTCTAGCTAAAATTTGATGGTTTCGTTGCACTTTCCGAGCCCGTAGGGTATCTGAATGGCTTAAAAGTACAAGAAAACACTTCAAAAGTGACGTTTCTGAAGAATTTTAACAGTTTTCTTGTATCTACGAACGCCAGAATGCATAAAATTGACCTAAACGTCTCATTTTCCTATTCTGAGTCGATTCTGCATGCTTTAAGTGTGTTTGGTGGCTCAGAACCATCAAAAAACGTTGAAATATAGTTCAAATTCAATAAAAATCGACAAAAATACAGTTTCTAGCTAAAATTTGATGGTTTCGTTGCACTTTCCGAGCCCGTTGGGTATCTGAGTGGCTTAAAAGTACAAGAAAACACTTCAAAAGTGACGTTTCTGAAGAATTTTAACAGTTTTCTTGTATCTACGAACGCCAGAATGCATAAAATTGACCTAAACGTCTCCTTTTCCTATTCTGAGTCGATTCTGCATGCTTTAAGTGTGTTTGGTGGCTCAGAACCATCAAAAAACGTTGAAATATAGTTTAAATTCAATAAAAATCGACAAAAATACAGTTTCTAGCTAAAATTTGATGGTTTCGTTGCACTTTCCGAGCCCGTAGGGTATCTGAGTGGCTTAAAAGTACAAGAAAACACTTCAAAAGTGACGTTTCTGAAGAATTTTAACAGTTTTCTTGTATCTACGAACGCCAGAATGCATAAAATTGACCTAAACGTCTCCTTTTCCTATTCTGAGTCGATTCTGCATGCTTTAAGTGTGTTTGGTGGCTCAGAACCATCAAAAAACGTTGAAATATAGTTCAAATTCAATAAAAATCGACAAAAATACAGTTTCTAGCTAAAATTTGATGGTTTCGTTGCACTTTCCGAGCACGTAGGGTATCTGAGTGGCTTAAAAGTACAAGAAAACACTTCAAAAGTGACGTTTCTGAAGAATTTTAACAGTTTTCTTGTATCTACGAACGCCAGAATGCATAAAATTGACCTAAACGTCTCCTTTTCCTATTCTGAGTCGATTCTGCATGCTTTAAGTGTGTTTGGTGGCTCAGAACCATCAAAAAACGTTGAAATATAGTTCAAATTCAATAAAAATCGACAAAAATACAGTTTCTAGCTAAAATTTGATGGTTTCGTTGCACTTTCCGAGCCCGTTGGGTATCTGAGTGGCTTAAAAGTACAAGAAAACACTTCAAAAGTGACGTTTCTGAAGAATTTTAACAGTTTTCTTGTATCTACGAACGCCAGAATGCATAAAATTGACCTAAACGTCTCCTTTTCCTATTCTGAGTCGATTCTGCATGCTTTAAGTGTGTTTGGTGGCTCAGAACCATCAAAAAACGTTGAAATATAGTTCAAATTCAATAAAAATCGACAAAAATACAGTTTCTAGCTAAAATTTGATGGTTTCGTTGCACTTTCCGAGCCCGTAGGTTATCTGATTGGCTTAAAAGTACAAGAAAACACTTCAAAAGTGACGTTTCTGAAGAATTTTAACAGTTTTCTTGTATCTACGAACGCCAGAATGCATAAAATTGACCTAAACGTCTCCTTTTCCTATTCTGAGTCGATTCTGCATGCTTTCAGTGTGTTTGGTGGCTCAGAACCATCAAAAAACGTTGAAATATAGTTCAAATTCAATAAAAATCGACAAAAATACAGTTTCTAGCTAAAATTTGATGGTTTCGTTGCACTTTCCGAGCCCGTAGGGTATCTGAGTGGCTTAAAAGTACAAGAAAACACTTCAAAAGTGACGTTTCTGAAGAATTTTAACAGTTTTCTTGTATCTACGAACGCCAGAATGCATAAAATTGACCTAAACGTCTCCTTTTCCTATTCTGAGTCGATTCTGCATGCTTTAAGTGTGTTTGGTGGCTCAGAACCATCAAAAAACGTTGAAATATAGTTCAAATTCAATAAAAATCGACAAAAATACAGTTTCTAGCTAAAATTTGATGGTTTCGTTGCACTTTCCGAGCCCGTAGGGTATCTGAGTGGCTTAAAAGTACAAGAAAACACTTCAAAAGTGACGTTTCTGAAGAATTTTAACAGTTTTCTTGTATCTACGAACGCCAGAATGCATAAAATTGACCTAAACGTCTCCTTTTCCTATTCTGAGTCGATTCTGCATGCTTTAAGTGTGTTTGGTGGCTCAGAACCATCAAAAAACGTTGAAATATAGTTCAAATTCAATAAAAATCGACAAAAATACAGTTTCTGGCTAAAATTTGATGGTTTCGTTGCACTTTCCGAGCCCGTAGGGTATCTGAGTGGCTTAAAAGTACAAGAAAACACTTCAAAAGTGACGTTTCTGAAGAATTTTAACAGTTTTCTTGTATCTACGAACGCCAGAATGCATAAAATTGACCTAAACGTCTCCTTTTCCTATTCTGAGTCGATTCTGCATGCTTCAAGTGTGTTTGGTGGCTCAGAACCATCAAAAAACGTTGAAATATAGTTCAAATTCAATAAAAATCGACAAAAATACAGTTTCTAGCTAAAATTTAATGGTTTCGTTGCACTTTCCGAGCCCGTAGGGTATCTGAGTGGCTTAAAAGTACAAGAAAACACTTCAAAAGTGACGTTTCTGAAGAATTTTAACAGTTTTCTTGTATCTACGAACGCCAGAATGCATAAAATTGACCTAAACGTCTCCTTTTCCTATTCTGAGTCGATTCTGCATGCTTTAAGTGTGTTTGGTGGCTCAGAACCATCAAAAAACGTTGAAATATAGTTCAAATTCAATAAAAATCGACAAAAATACAGTTTCTAGCTAAAATTTGATGGTTTCGTTGCACTTTCCGAGCCCGTAGGGTATCTGAGTGGCTTAAAAGTACAAGAAAACACTTCAAAAGTGACGTTTCTGAAGAATTTTAACAGTTTTCTTGTATCTACGAACGCCAGAATGCATAAAATTGACCTAAACGTCTCCTTTTCCTATTCTGAGTCGATTCTGCATGCTTTAAGTGTGTTTGGTGGCTCAGAACCATCAAAAAACGTTGAAATATAGTTCAAATTCAATAAAAATCGACAAAAATACAGTTTCTAGCTAAAATTTGATGGTTTCGTTGCACTTTCCGAGCCCGTAGGGTATCTGAGTGGCTTAAAATTACAAGAAAACACTTCAAAAGTGACGTTTCTGAAGAATTTTAACAGTTTTCTTGTATCTACGAACGCCAGAATGCATAAAATTGACCTAAACGTCTCCTTTTCCTATTCTGAGTCGATTCTGCATGCTTTAAGTGTGTTTGGTGGCTCAGAACCATCAAAAAACGTTGAAATATAGTTCAAATTCAATAAAAATCGACAAAAATACAGTTTCTAGCTAAAATTTGATGGTTTCGTTGCACTTTCCGAGCACGTAGGGTATCTGAGTGGCTTAAAAGTACAAGAAAACACTTCAAAAGTGACGTTTCTGAAGAATTTTAACAGTTTTCTTGTATCTACGAACGCCAGAATGCATAAAATTGACCTAAACGTCTCCTTTTCCTATTCTGAGTCGATTCTGCATGCTTTAAGTGTGTTTGGTGGCTCAGAACCATCAAAAAACGTTGAAATATAGTTCAAATTCAATAAAAATCGACAAAAATACAGTTTCTAGCTAAAATTTGATGGTTTCGTTGCACTTTCCGAGCCCGTTGGGTATCTGAGTGGCTTAAAAGTACAAGAAAACACTTCAAAAGTGACGTTTCTGAAGAATTTTAACAGTTTTCTTGTATCTACGAACGCCAGAATGCATAAAATTGACCTAAACGTCTCCTTTTCCTATTCTGAGTCGATTCTGCATGCTTTAAGTGTGTTTGGTGGCTCAGAACCATCAAAAAACGTTGAAATATAGTTCAAATTCAATAAAAATCGACAAAAATACAGTTTCTAGCTAAAATTTGATGGTTTCCTTGCACTTTCCGAGCCCGTAGGGTATCTGAGTGGCTTAAAAGTACAAGAAAACACATCAAAAGTGACGTTTCTGAAGAATTTTAACAGTTTTCTTGTATCTACGAACGCCAGAATGCATAAAATGACCTAAACGTCTCCTTTTCCTATTCTGAGTCGATTCTGCATGCTTTAAGTGTGTTTGGTGGCTCAGAACCATCAAAAAACGTTGAAATATAGTTCAAATTCAATAAAAATCGACAAAAATACAGTTTCTAGCTAAAATTTGATGGTTTCGTTGCACTTTCCGAGCCCGTAGGGTATCTGAGTGGCTTAAAAGTACAAGAAAACACTTCAAAAGTGACGTTTCTGAAGAATTTTGACAGTTTTCTTGTATCTACGAACGCCAGAATGCATAAAATTGACCTAAACGTCTCCTTTTCCTATTCTGAGTCGATTCTGCATGCTTTAAGTGTGTTTGGTGGCTCAGAACCATCAAAAAACGTTGAAATATAGTTCAAATTCAATAAAAATCGACAAAAATACAGTTTCTAGCTAAAATTTGATGGTTTCGTTGCACTTTCCGAGCCCGTAGGGTATCTGAGTGGCTTAAAAGTACAAGAAAACACTTCAAAAGTGACGTTTCTGAAGAATTTTAACAGTTTTCTTGTATCTACGAACGCCAGAATGCATAAAATTGACCTAAACGTCTCCTTTTCCTATTCTGAGTCGATTCTGCATGCTTTAAGTGTGTTTGGTGGCTCAGAACCATCAAAAAACGTTGAAATATAGTTCAAATTCAATAAAAATCGACAAAAATACAGTTTCTAGCTAAAATTTGATGGTTTCGTTGCACTTTCCGAGCCCGTAGGGTATCTGAGTGGCTTAAAAGTACAAGAAAACACTTCAAAAGTGACGTTTCTGAAGAATTTTAACAGTTTTCTTGTATCTACGAACGCCAGAATGCATAAAATTGACCTAAACGTCTCCTTTTCCTATTCTGAGTCGATTCTGCATGCTTTAAGTGTGTTTGGTGGCTCAGAACCATCAAAAAACGTTGAAATATAGTTCAAATTCAATAAAAATCGACAAAAATACAGTTTCTATCTAAAATTTGATGGTTTCGTTGCACTTTCCGAGCCCGTAGGGTATCTGAGTGGCTTAAAAGTACAAGAAAACACTTCAAAAGTGACGTTTCTGAAGAATTTTAACAGTTTTCTTGTATCTACGAACGCCAGAATGCATAAAATTGACCTAAACGTCTCCTTTTCCTATTCTGAGTCGATTCTGCATGCTTTAAGTGTGTTTGGTGAGTAGTTATATAGTGGGGGTTCTAGACCAGGTCAAATGAGGTCAAACTGGTCCAGCTCCCCCATTACTTTTCATCGAGCGGTCATTGACCTTTCATTTGTTGTCGAGCTTGTCGGTGCACGTGGCTGACCTTGCCAGCTGGTCCAGCTCCCCCATTACTTTTCATCGGGCGATCATTGACCTAGTCGTTGCTCGACCTTGGTCGTTTATTGCCCTCGTTCATCTCGAGATCTATCCCCTCTTTTCGTTTAGGTCGGGGAGGGATCTCGGACGCAATCTCGCATCCCCACTTCCGTTTTATACTTGTATAAAAGTCGATGGATTCGTCTGTAGGAATTACGTTTATTGCCCTTGGTCATCTCGAGATCTATCCCCTCTTTTTTTTTTAGGTCGGGTCGCTGCACGGGGCTGGCCTTGGCTGACTTGCCTTAGGACTTCACGTGCCTGACCTGTACGTTTTGGCAATGCCTTTTACTCGATCGACCTGACCCGTTTTTCCATAGTCAGGTTGGCCGAGCGGTCTAAGGCGTCAGATTTAAGCTCTGATTCTCGAAAGGGAGCGTGGGTTCGAATCCCACACCTGACAGTTTTTTTTTTTTCGTTCGTTATTTTGACGTTTTGTGTTGCGATTAAATAAAACACAGTTTAATATAGTATTATTTATTGAGGAAACCTTGAATACAACCAATTGTAAATACATTTAGCATTGTTTAAAAAACAGTAACATTTTTTATTATTAGCAATATGTTTATCACATGCTGGGATTTCTTTAGATAATTTCACAGAGTCTTCAATTGTTTCGAGGTTCACAATTTTGGGGCAGTCTTTTCCTAGCGTTTCCCTAAGGTAATTTTCTTTACATTTTCCTTTTACATATAAGATCTCCACTGCATATTCCTTGATGTATTTGAACAAAATTTCTTTTACAGATATCTGCTCCTTGAAGCCGTCATTAAATCTCAACATGTGATGATAACGTTCTAGATATCTAGCTTGTTTCTTCGTTCTTTCATCGATTTCTTTGAGTTGTTTTGTAGATTTGAATGTTTCGTGTATTGTGTTAATTCCATCGTAAATCGCAAGTTCTTTTACAATGAATTCAGGTAGACAAAAACCTTGTACGTCGACTACAACCAACTTCATCGTATCAATTATGTCAACTGACTGAGAGAAAAGCGACTATGTAATTTTTTTTTTATCAATCCAACTGTTGTGGGTGTTATTAAATCCTAACCATTTAACATAAAGTTGATTACCTTTCTTTTTTAAAACTTTTTCAACGAGATATACACCTGGATGCTTAACTTTCAATAGTTCCATTTCATAGAAACCACCTAAAATGTTTTCACCCTTTTCATCTTTCAAAAAATATGTGGTGGGATTAGTGAGATTAATTTTTCTTATTATGAAAATCTCATTTGACCAATTGGGTGTGTATCCCTTATCGAATATTCCGCGATACTTACTTATTCTTACGTTATCACCAACTTTAAATTTTGATTTATTGCTAACTATTTTAATCTGAGTATAAGCAGCTTTTAGAATAGCGTTTTCATTACTTTTGTTAACTTGTGACGGTTTCATTTTTATAGTACGATGATAAGAATTATTATATCGATGTACCACATTTGCCAATAAATCTAACCATTTATAATTTCCTTGCAAACTAAATTCTTTCCACATTAAATTTTTTAATGTGCGATTTACTCTTTCGACGATTGAGGCTTTTTTTAAACTGTAGACATTGTAATGATTAATTTTGTATTTTTTCATAAGATTTTGAAACTTTACGTTGTAGAATTCTTTTCCTTGATCTGTTTGTAAATTTTTGGGTAACCGTACGATTTTGGATAAAATTGTTTCCATTGCAGTGGCGATTTGTTGAGCATCTTTTGACTTTACAGGGACAGCCCACACGTATTTTGAGAAACAGTCAATAACAACAAGTATATATTTGTATCCTCTGTTTATCTTAGCATACGGTATCATTTCCACTAGATCTGCTTGTAATGTTTCATTAATACCTTTTATTATAACCTTGCGTCGTTTAAAATTAATTCTTACGGGTTTGTGCAATTCTGCAACAATATCTCTTTTAATGGGAGTTGGCTCATACACCTTCTTGCGTTTCATTTTTATCAGTCTTATGTATATAATGTGCTTTCTCGGCACTAACTAACGATTCTTCAAAATTAACAGGACATTTTATTATCATTTCTGCGAACAAATTTGGTACATTTTCTGTTTTATTTACAGCATATTTGAACGATATTCGATCACCGTTACGTAGTACAAATCCTTTCAATTCTTCTTTACTAAAAAATTTGTTATTTACATAAACATTTATTTCATTAATGGTAATATTCAATTTTGTAAGGGTTCCAATTTCTAAAGGAAACGTATAGTGCGTTTCTTTAGAATTTAATACATACGTGTTTTCCACGGTTTTATCGGATTCGAAGCGAAATATCAGATTATAGAACATATAGTTTGAAATAGTAATCATATCATTGTCGATAGAACCTGAAAGTTTAGCATGTTTTAACAAATGACGCCCGAATTTATCCAGAGTCATATTAAGCAATAATTTTAGCTTCGCGTAGTTCTTCTATTATAGAAACGATTTCGTTTTGATGACCCGAATGGCCTGCTGTCTGGGAAGCGACTAACAACTTCAGTCTTTCAACTAATTCATTT
This sequence comes from Zophobas morio, assembly GCF_036711695.1. Classification (NCBI taxonomy): domain Eukaryota; kingdom Metazoa; phylum Arthropoda; class Insecta; order Coleoptera; family Tenebrionidae; genus Zophobas; species Zophobas morio. The sequence continues at coordinate 25,427 of NW_026972624.1, forward strand.
GGATCTTCCCAATACACATAATCAACTTTATTTGTGTTTACTTCTTTAAATAGTACTTGACCACCTTTCTTCGGTTTTTTATACTTCGTGAGAGTTGAGAATAATGGTCCTATAATATTTTTGTATTTCATCGAACTTGTACCCAATATTCGATCATTTTCATCGAAATTTCTTCGATATGCATTGGTTTTTTCTAAAATTTTTTTGTAAATTTCCTTGTCTTCCGTAGTAAAATGAACAGGCTTCTTTTTAAAAATAAGTTCATAAATTCCAGGAGTCCCTTTAAAGATTTCATTGTCTATTTTTATATCTGGACCTATAAATTGTACCTCCTTCGAACCAATATAAAATTTCTCTGAGAAAGTGTCATGTCTTACGCCTGTTCTGTGATCAAATTTACTTTCTGCATCGTGATGCATTTCGTCAATATATTTTCTGGGTAATTCATCAAAATCATTTAAATATTCGTTGTAAACGTCTGTATCAACGATGTTTTTAATATAATTTTTACTTAACTGAACAGATTTTTCAAGAACCTCATTGAAGTTATAATTATCATTGTCTTCCTCGGGAATGTATTGGAACACATTGTCCTGTGCATCTGTTTTATTTATTGATTCTTCGAAATCTTCCTGTGATAAAACATCATATTTTGAACTAATCGGACTCATTCGATCTTCTTTTTCATTTTTGATGGCATCGATTCTTTTCACAAGGTTAGCAACTTTTGTAGCAATTCTTTTTTGTCTTGGCGTGAAAATTTCTGCTTGCTTTGGTGTAGTAACAATAGTTTTTTTCTCACGAACAGGAGACAGAATTGTATTTTCTAACTTTCGCTTTGTAGGTGTACTGTGCTCAATGTTCGACACATTTTTTGTTTTCACATCTTGATTACTTTTTATTGGATTTTCACTCCGTCTCTCAATTAATGTTTCCAAATGTTTAGTGAGGGGTTCATACTTTTTCTCTTCATTTCGTTGAGTTGCTTTAATTAGTTCTAATTTTCTTTGTAAATCTTTTCTTTTCTTAATCAGTTTCCTTTTTAAATCAACCACATCTGATATTTTTGAATCCATGTCTCCTAAGGCTTCCGAAAATACAAATAAACTGAATCTATTTATTTGAATGATAGGCTTATATACCTATGCAAAATTTCACAAACATTCTATAAAAATACTTTATTCAATAGTACAGATGCACATGTTTTGTTTTGCAATGATCTCTTATATGATCTTTATAGTAGCAGTATATACATGGTAAGTTAGGAGTATCTGTTTCACCTCCACATTTTGGACATTTATATTTTACAGGAACTGGCATGTTGAATGTTCAACATACTTCTATAGACTGAAATTATGAAAATGGATCAATAAAATTATCAAATCCTTTTCTAAACCGACCACTACGAATTTCGTTCTCTTTATCGACTACTAAAAAATCATAACTGTTTTGCCAGCAAAATGAACACATTTCTTTAAATTTATCAAATGAGATATCAGTGCCGATATGATCATCATAGATATGGCGCAAGTTTAAATTATCTTGCTTAAATAAAATGATAAAATTTGCGTTGTCTCTTATTAAATGCTTAGGAATACATGTGTAGGTTTGACATAAATAAAAACAATCTATATTTCTGTGTCGTCCCATGCTAAAATATTCTTTCATTAAATTTTGCTTGTCACATGCCACATCGTCAAAAATAAAGACAGAATTAGTTTTAGCTTTGTGCGGTGGTGGTATGTTGTTATTGTCGAAATTGCTGAAACTATAAAAATTTATACCTTTAATAGGTTTTAGAAGATTTTCCAAATATTGATATTTTGGTTGGAAAAGAGATTTAGAATACACATAGACATTTTCAAATCTTAAACCATTTGGATGTTCGATTAAACCTATCATAACATTAGTCTTTCCGCAGTTAGACGGTCCGACAATAATACATCTTACTGTAGATGGTAAAAGATCCCCATGTCTTTTATTCCCACTATTAATTTTGATATCGTTATTATTTATCGGCAATTTGAGGTTTTGAGGTGTCAAACGCATTTCGACATCTGATTAAGAAACTGACATGTGGGGGGGTATAAATACTAAATTTTTCTACGTTTCCGTTAGTAGTTTAGCTGATCCGAAAGTTTGAGTATAAATGAAGATTACGAAGCGAAAAAGGAACAGTCGTCGGATTGAGACCTACAGAAAGAGATATTGTGGACGTGGGATCGTAAATTCGGTTATTAATAAATTACCGTTTGAACTTCATATTCCCGGTTATAACTTTTGTGGACCAGGAACTAAATTAGAAAAACGATTAGCAAGAGGAGATAAAGGCCGGAATCAATTAGATGAAGCTTGCAAATTTCACGATATAGCTTATGGTGAACATAAAGATTTGGAAAATCGACATAAGGCCGATAAAGTTCTGTTAGATAAAGCGAAACTTAGACTACGTTCTTCGGACGCTTCTTTGGGCGAAAAAGCTGCTGCTTTAGGTGTTGCGGCTGCGATGAAAGCTAAAATAAAACTCGGTATGGGTTGTCGAGTCAAAAGACAAACTAGCAAACGTGGAAAAGTCTTGAATTTTAATGATTTAAGAAATTCCGCCAGACTTGCTTTAAAAAATAAGAAATTTAAGAATATGAACGATGCTGTAAAAGTGGCCATGAGAGCAGTAAAATCATCAAAAGGAAAAAAGAGAGTGAGACCTGTTCGTCACAGACGTATAATACCCATACCGAAAAGTGGTGGATTTTTACCTCTATTACCAATATTTGCCGCTTTAGGCGCTCTGGGATCTCTAGGTGGTGGCGCAGCAGCCATTGCAAAAGCTGTTAACGATGCTAAATCAGCTAAAGAACAGTTGAAAGAAAATCAACGACACAATCAGAAAATGGAGTCGATAGCTGTAGGAAAGTCAGGAAGTGGATTATATTTGAAACCATATAAAAGAGGATATGGTCTTTTTTTAGCTCCATCAAAATTTCAAAAGAACTCCCGATAAATATTCCAAAACATGCTCTCACCAACATCGACATTTACAAATATGTAAAGCGTTTGAAAATTCCCCGCTTCAGAGGAGTTTTTATGAAAAATTCACTTCCAAATAAAGTACGCCTTAATGAGTGTGGTATATTAAATTTAGACAATAAGGAAGGTCCTGGAACACATTGGACAGCTTATAAAAAAACTCGAAACGAAGTTATATACTTTGATAGTTATGGAGATTTGAGACCACCTCTTGAACTGATCAAATATTTACAAAGCAACGGTTTCTGTAATATAGTATATAATTATGAATCTTTACAGACTTTTAATAGTATTAATTGTGGACATTTGTGTTTAAGATTCCTATATAACTGCTACAAATAAAATTGTTTGAAATTCGAGCGTTTTAGTTGAACTGTTAGTGTCGTCGAAGTAAGTTGCACGATGTCCAACGTATTCTCATTGGATGGAAACAGTTCTGTACTTTCGAGCAGATACTATCCACCAATTATCTTGGAAGATTATAACTATGCTTTAGGATTAGAAAGTTTGGTTACTTGGAATTCTTTTCCAAATATCGATAGCAATAACAACAAATTTTATTTTTTTACACCAGACAAAAAAGAGCATTACATAGAAATTCCCGAGGGTTCTTACGAGATAGAAGACATTGAGTCGTATTTAAATAAAGAAATCAAAAACTATATGGAACATTATTTTCAATACGAAATTGACAAACACGGAAATAGAATAAAGAAATTTAAAATGTTAACACCAAGCTTAATAATTAGAGGAAATAATAATACTTTAAAATCGGAAGTTAAATGTACTCTTGATATAAATTTTTCAAGAAAGGATTCGTTAGGGAATTTATTGGGATTTAAGGATACCATTCTGAAAGCGCATAAAACTCATATATCAGATTTTCCAGCAAAAATTTTAAAGGTAAATGCTCTTTGCGTTTATTGCAATATAGTAACTGGTTCATACAAGAACGGAAGTCCCGTTCACGTTATCCATCAATTTTTTCCAACAGTACCACCCGGTTACAAAATAGTGGAACGACCATTAAATGTGATATATCTACCAATTAATACGAAACAAATAGATGAAATAATCGTTAAAATAACAGATCAAGAAGGTAATATTGTTAGTTTCAGAGGTGAAGAGGTAGGTGTACGGTTGCATCTTAAGAAGGTCACGTGATGGGTATTATATTTAATGAAAATCTAAAAAACCGAAATTCGGTATATATAAGTAGGGCAATGAAAAAGAGATCAGTCAGTCCTTTGAGAAGGGTCAAACGTTTAACTTTAGGCAATCGTAAATTTCTTGAATCTCTAGGATTAACGGTCTTGAAATAATATTTTTATTGAATATATAAATCAGCAATGAATTTTGAAATATTAAACGTAAGCGAAAAAGCTGCCTATGATCATTCAATTTATTATGGAGAAAGACATACACACCTACCTTATTCTAACAGTTCATTTAACTACGATGATGAAATAAGAATTCCTATTGAACATCAAGATTTATACACTTTTCCACATTTGAGTACATTGCATATAGAGGGTAAGGTTATTGTGAAGAATGAAATCGACGAAATTGTACAGAAACCAGAAATCAAATTTGTAAATAATGGCGTTCTTCTGATGTTTAATCAAATAAGATATGAAATTGCTGGAGTCGTTGTGGATAGTATTAGAAATCCTGGGTTAGCGTCTACCATGAAAGGATATGTAACGTATAACAGTAATGAAAGCGTAGCTCTAGAGAATGCTGGATGGTTTCCCAAAAAAGATTCGAATATAATTAAGGAAAATGGAACTTTTGAAGTTTCGATTCCATTAAAAATGATTTTTGGTTTTTGTGAAGATTTTAAAAAGACCATTTTGAATGTAAGACAGGAGCTTGTTTTGGTTCGTTCTAATACCGATGTGAATGCTTTAATTTCCTCAAATGATAAATACAAAATTAAAGTAGAACTTAGTAAAATATGCTGGAAAATGCATCACTTGTCCGTGTCCGATGCCGAAAGGATCGCATTAATCGATATTGTAAGAAGCAACAGGGAATTGGATATTATGTTTAGAAGTAAAGAATTACATGAATTTGCTCCACCAGTACAATCGATAACAAATACTTGGACTATTAAAACTTCCTTAGAAAAACCTCAGTACATACTTTTTGCATTACAGCAAGGAAGAAAAAACCAATTGAAGAAAAACTACAGTCAGTTTGATCATTGTAATCTGAGAGATGTAAAATTGTACCTTAATGATACCATGTATCCCTACGACAACCTGAATGTTGATTTCACAAATAATCGGTATGCAATTCTCTATGATATGTTTAAAGAATTCCAGACATCGTTCTTATCCAAACAAACCAGCGAACCATTATTCGATAAGGATGAATTTAAAGAAAAGACGCCTATAATAGTAATCGACTGTTCTAAACAAACGGAAGCTTTGAAGAGAGGCCCCGTTACAATCACTTTGTGGTTTGAGACGATCTCTGGTATTCCTGCAGACACTACAGCCTACTGTCTTATTCTTCACGACCGAATGGTAAAATACATCCCTGCACAAGATGTCGTCAGAGTGTTGTAAATAATTTAACCTGTTATTGTATTATTATTATGTTTGGGGGTAAATAAAACTACATATAACCCATTTCTGTGTGTTTTATTCATGGCTACCAGAAATTACATGTAAAGTTTTCTTATAATCATCTAACTTAATCGAGGGCCATTTTGTTGAATCCGGTCCCTCAGTCCATCCTAATGGTATTTCAGGATTGGCTTCTCCTTTGACAATGTTCTTTTTGATCCAGTTGAAAATTCTTCGGTGCTCCTGATTTTGAGAAGGTTGAAATGCGAAAGAATCGTAATTTATTATTTCTAAAGACTCATAGAAAGTACTGAGCGCTTTATGGTTTGCCAAATACGCAGCCCGACACATAAATTCATCCACGCACTGGTCGATCCTTCGATAATTTTTCCGGATATTCTCAACAGGATAGAATATATCTCCAAGATTCTGCCAGCGATTATCACTCAATAATTTATAAATAAAACATTTATACGTTAGAGTATTGTCCAAATAGTTGGTGGTCATCAAAAACTCCAAAGCAGCATAATTTAAATTTTCAATTTGGTCTCTTTCGCATACATGTAGAAATGCATCAATGTAACCATCGACACATTGCTTTCTTTGTAGCAGAATACAAATGTCAAGTGTATAAAAGTCACTTTCACTTTCGGCAATCCATTTAAACACTTCGTCCGGTACAATAAAATCTTTTTTATCGATGAGATGAAGGAATAAATTTAATTTCGTTCGATCACTCGCAGCGGCTTTAAGATATGTTTTGTACACATTTTCGGATGCACAAAATGCTTGTAAATCAACAAATTGTCTCAAGTCAGACATTGCTGTAATAATGAAATAACCAACATCGAATAAATCATCTGTGAAATTTAATTGCTTATATATGGCAATCCCCACTTTTTTTAACTTACGTGCGAAATATGATATCCCCAAGGTTTCGTATCCGTTGCAAATCTTGTGACAATCCTTTTATCATCATTTGGGCTGAGAACTACTTTTTCTTGTTTTACTGTGTAAACAGTATGATGTTTGGACTTGATGAGTCTTTGTGATTTTTCGTAACTTCGATTATTAAATAAACATTCTTTGTAATTTTCAAACGTTATTGTTTTAAGTGATGCTTTTGTACTACCTTTGGATTTTTTAACTAATTTTTTATTGAAATCGTCACTTGCAATTCTATATGCGTACATTTTAGATCTGAGACCCACAAATTCTAGCATAATCTTACCGTTATTTTCATCTTTCATTAAACCTGGTACTTTCTTATTTTTCAGTTCTATATCATAAATATTATATAAATCATAGTCAGAAGTATCAAATCGATGTGAGTCTTTCTTAATATATTTGTATATATCGTCTACGTGAAATTCATAAATTAGGCTGTCAGTGTCGGTATAAAGTAACTTAGCATTATTTTTAAATGTTTTTTTAATATAGTCATAATGAAATTCATAGAGAAAAGTTTTAGAAATATCTAAAATGCAAAAACCAACATAAATTGGTTTATTCAAAAATACTTCTAATTTACTCATTTCGATTATTGCTGAATCATCGTCAAATACAACAGAACTGTGAAAATTTGGTTTAGATATAAGAGAACGAACTCCCCATCTTCCCTCCCATTTACTAACCAATCGAATATCGCGATGTTTTCTTACATTTTCCATGCATTTACCATAAATAGCATTAATCATTAATTTAAAAAAATCTTTTTCAAAATCGTTCTTTGCTTGCTGCCTAAGTTTTGTATTTAAATCTATATATTCCTTTAACCACGCAGATTGTTTGAATTTCATAACACGATGTACACATTTTATTTTCATACCAAATTTTGTATACATTTTTAAATTCCGATAATGAATAATATAATTTTTCTTGGGATATAAAGTCAACAATAACTTCTTAAGTTTAGATCTTGAAATGGGCGGTATCATATGCTCTGGAGCTAATGGTAAATCACTATGAATTTCATGTAAATCTATTGGATAATCTAAATCGCATTCAATAATATAACCGATTGCTGAATTTTCTGGGGTATCTAAGATATCAGCTATATTGAAATTTTCTACAAACTCAAATTCTCCATACGGTAAGTATTGAGACATTGCCGCTCCGTAAAGGTTGTTAACATCAAAATACATTAAATAGGTACTATCTTTCGAAGGATCATATTCTTCTTTTGGCATGTATTTGTTATTGGCTTTACCATATCTATTGGAACACTGCGAAACTCCACCTCTAATACCTCTTTCTACAAATAGAACTTTATCTATATCCGTTAAAAGTTCTAGTTTAATTTCTGTTGTTTTTAACATAGCATCAAATGTTAGGCCCGGAGCAGTATAATAATGCAACGGATCAAGTTGATAAGTATTTAAACAAGTAGTTCGAAAAGCTTCAAATACATCGGCTAGAAGAAGCACATCAGTTTTTAAATATAAATCAGAATATTCTCCTAATGTATGAATATTAAAAGTATTCCATACATTGGTAGCATGGGAATAATCTTCATATTTAATATTCTCATCGGATAAGCGACTATAGAAATCCTCCTTTTCGGGCAATTTTGTTTCAAGTAGTTTCTCCCAGGAGTTTATATAATCGTAAGGAAAAACTCCCTTTCTGTTTAACAAATCAAATTCTTCCATATTATTACAATTTGCCAACGTAATAATTTTCTGAGAATTATCTAAATTGGAGGAAAGTTTGTCTAAACTATGTGGCATAAATCTGAAAGAATCAATAAACCGTAAACTAACTTTCGTGTCTTCGACAAATTTAGTAAACGAGATATATCTTTCTTTGTTAATGGGAAGTAACTTAATATCACCTTTTATTGAATTTGAAAGTTCTTTAATAAAAAAATGGGCATCATATCCGCTCATATTATGAAAGACCACGGGTATAACACAAATATCTTTATAATTTAAATTACAACTTTGATGGGCAGCGCCTCTATACATTCCAGTTAAATGACTATGATCGCGTACTTTTATGTTCTTTTCCGAAAATCCTTTTTTACATATATGACATATTTGGGAGGATTCAAACTGCTCACGTTCTTCCGTAGTTAATGTTTCCATAGAAATAACGTTCTGAAATTTATCGTTGCAAAAATGAGCCATTCGATGTAACTCCTGAACGAACCATTGAATGCAATTTTTACCTCGATACAAACGAAATTTAGAAAATGAATTATCATATGAGCAGTGAAAATAGTAAGCAATGCTGTGCGCAATATGTTTTTGATAAGTTTCGGTCTTATTCGTGGTGGACATATGCTGTTTGGTACAATCAAGAAGAATACTCTCGAGATCTGCATAAATAGTAAAAGGTACTTTTTCTTGATGTCTATAATTTTGAAAATATAAGTAATTTTCGTTTTCTGTTGGCAGTCTTATGGAATATTTATTAATACTCTGGCATGAAGTTTTATGTTTTTGGAGCAATTCCTCTGTGGTGAAATGGTTTAAGCATCTTTCGCATATATGAAATTTACATTTATGGAGGGAAAGTTGCGTAGCTAAAAGAGCTGACAAATTTTTGATCCATACGAAATGATAGAGCAATTGTTGATCTTCAAAGTTATCATTACTGTTATTAGTATTTTGTATTTGTCTTTCAGCGGGTAGCATAAGCAAATTAATTGCTTTATAAGAATTTGAAAATCTAGTGCTTAAACGACAAGGTAAAATTTTTTTCTTCTCGATGCAGTATAAATTAATGGCAAGATTGTTGAGTTCCTCAAATTTTTGAATGTCTTTAATTGTGATTGGAAAGTCTAAATTATCATATTTCAACACATTTTTGAAATGAGGATACGATGATTTTCGGTCTGAATGTTTATCGGTAGGAAATAAAGCCGAAACTATGGCCCAAAGAAAACAATATTCATCATTATTTTGTACATTAATTATTGCATGTTTTTTTTTTATAAAATCTGGTGTGGATACAAAAGTTGAATAGCCGAATTTAATTGGGTCGTATTTATTTATGTTAATTTTCAATCCTAAAATTTCATACAACGCCCAACCGGAATCCTTTTCTGCAAATTCCTCTAATTTTTTCATGATTTTATCAATGACGTTTTCTTCGTACCATTCCTTTAAATTTGTGTATTGATCAATGTGCTGATTTTTTGTTGAAAATGTTTTAATGTCTGTTTCACCAGAGTGCGGTTGAATAAAATTTGCCGAAAAAATTACATTTACCTTAAGCATTGAGTTTTTCCGTTCTTTTTTAATTCTAAACATAAAGCATTTAAAAGATTGTTGAAAAAACTGAAGAGGATCTTTAATGTGGTGGTTACTTATAAATCCTGTACGAATTCGTTGTTGAAAACAGGATTCGACATCCTGCCATGTTACATTAGTCACCGGTTTAAATTTGACTGTTTTAATATAGCCTTCACCAGTTTTTATAGATAATTGTTTTTTCTTATTTAAAAGCTTTAGGCGATAAAATTTCAAATACGCCAAACTTGTTTCTAAGGAATTTGCGTTTTCCAACATATTTTCTCGATGGATTTTACATTTGAGTGCTTTTCTAATTATTCTAATACTGGTATTGATATAAACTAAAAAATGTTTAGTTTCTTCGATTGTTTTGATTTTACTTATGTATTCATGAATTAGCTTAAGAGAGTTTTTACATATAGCCGTCACTGATTCTTGTGATTTCATTTTTTGTAGTGATACTTGCTCACCACAGCAGAAAAAAAGAAACACTACTATTTCCCGTTGACTAGTTTCTTGTTTATATGAGAATTAATTTGCAAGTTACAACTTGCAAGTCGTAGTTGAAAACGTGGTCGTAAAAAATAAATTCAAGTCAGCGAAAAATGAAACATGAGGAAAGCAACTGAAGGAGGGAAAAAAGTAGGGGTGGGGATTAATATAGTGTATAAATTAAAGATCACACAAAAGAACAGATTAATAAGTGTTCTGCAAGTACATATCATAAAAATTAATTAACGACAGAAATGGGTAAGCTTATATATATATATTTTTTTTTGTAGTATTTAATTTTTTTTGTATAGAGAAATTTGTTATCTGCCCCTATGATGTCAGCCACAGGCTTTTAGAGAATAGGCTGAGAAAGCATATTTTCAAATGCCACCGGGATGCCTGGGAAAGGGAGCGAAAACTCTGGGAGAATGCACTTCCAAGACCATCTACACCACCCCCACCACCATCAAAGTGGTTCAGCCAACCACCACCAACACCACCGCAAGTGGAAAACTGGGACAACGAATTCTCAGGGACCTATGTCCCAAAGTTAGATAGATCCCTGTTTTTAGATAGAACAGCCTTAAACGCCTACCATGCGACATTTAACAAATATATAAGAAAACAATAATTTGTTATTTCTATCGCTATCACCCCACCACCATCATTTACCACACCATCATTTACCACCTCTAAAAACTTCTTCCCTACAAATATCAACGACCACAACTAAGTATTTGTGTCTGTGTACAAGAAGATAAGTCTAAGATGTGTCTGCCTAGCAATGTGTTAATACTATTAAGTGTGCTAGTTGAAAACAACTTGAATATTTACACCACTTCAAATATAAGTCTGCTGTATATTTAGACGTACGAAAAAGAATTTTGGGAAAAAATGACTCCGATCAATCTAATCGAAACCAGTTATCACCTCTTCTATGCGAAAAATATAACAATGCAGAATCATTTGACGTACAAGATAAAAACGGAAGAAGAAAATCACCAATTTTCCAATTGGTTAATAATAGAAAATACTAAGAACAGTCGCAGTTCAAAGGAGGTCATTGATTTTTGTTTAAGAAACGATCGTGTATGGTTTGCTTCATTTTTTGTCATATTCACGATAATGACTGTAATAGTGGGATGTTGGGACCTGGCTGCTCGTTAATGGTGGTGGTGATGGTTGTTGCTATATATATAGAATTCCGCAACAACAAACTATTCATTTCATCCAAACAATGTTCGGCTTAAACTGCACACTTGTTCTATCAACCATTCTAATTCAGAAAGATTTTTATTTATTGACTGATAGCAATGTTACTGATGTCTATCTACAAACTATTGATAGTAGTAAAGAATGTACTGTTAGAAAAATGTTAGAAATTAAAAATGGGCATGAACAACTACGTATGTTTTATTCAAAATATGTATCTTCCTCGAACCAACTGCAATATCGGCTAGAATTAGTCTTCAAAGACAACACTCGATGCAAGTCTCCGAATTACACCATCTTTACCGATTACAGTGGATACAAGAATTCTACAGGTGCAAATGTTACAGAATATTGTTTGGCAAAACCATGGATATGGATATTTACTTCAGTAGGAGCAATTATTTTTGCAATCGTATTTTGTCTGTTACTTTATTTAGTACTAATTTGTTTCAGTTATTTTAGTAAATACAATACTCAAACAAATGTATGATTCAATAAAACAATTAGTTATTATTAATAGTTTTATTTAATGTCCTTTAACATATTTATTTAACAGCATCAGTACTACGATTTAATACAACAATAAGTTATTTAATATGTTTTAAATTATTTGTCCAGCAGCACGATATGACTCATCATGATCCACCACCACAGCAGTGATTTTTGATGATTGTTTATAGGTTTTTGATTTTCGTTTTTTAATGATGTTTTGTTGTTTTCATATAAAATTCAACAAAAAGCCGTTTTTGGTTAACTTGAAATTTTTTTTTTTTAATGTCTTAGTATATTTAGTTGTGATGGTAGTAGTCATATAACAATACATATAAAGAACAACTTATTTCGCTTTTTTTTTTTTTTTTTTTTTTTTTAAGTGTTGCATGTTGGGCTTATTCGAATCCTTTTTCGATGGTCTTTTTTTCGACCTGAAAAAATTTTTACGTAGCGACCTCGAAAAAACTAGAAATGGCTCCTGTATCTAGGTCGATGTGGACAGAATCGATTTTTTTGAGCAGACTTATGCGTTCGTTCCAGAAGAAGGTTTTGATGTATACAACCGATATTCTATCTCTTACCATTTGGACACTAGAAACTTTTGCCCTTTTCTCCCTTATTTTCAACTTTTTTGAAAATTTTTTTTGCTCAACATATGGCTTAATTTTTTTAGCTTTTCCCCGTTCCCCTGAGCCGACATGCTACCTCTTACCGCTTACGAACTATGACGTTTTTTCGTTATTACTACTAAACGGTAGCAAAAAATATTTATTTTGCTAAGTGGACCTATAGACTGTTCACTCAGAAATATTTTGGTACAAAAATATATTTTTTAAGTTTTACCGTTTGGGCGCCACAAACTTTTGCCCTTTTCACAGTCATGTCAAAAGTTAGCGAAAAACCGTCGACGGCTGTCGATATTATTTGTTTTTGTCAATCTTTTTTGCTCTATACACGAACCTCCTATCTCTTACCATTTTCGAGTAACAAAAATTTTTTCTATTTAAACGGTAGATACACCTATGAGTCATAATCATTTTTACACACGATTAGATAGTACTTCATGAATATGCATTTGATTTTGTGGAAAAACAAACTTTTCAAAATTTGGATTTTTTTTTTGAGATTTTTTTTGTTTTAATTTTTCTTTGGATTCTTTGAATTTTTTAAATTTTTTTTTTTACCAAAACTTCTAATTTACTTTCCTACTGCTCAAGGAAAACTTTTTTTCGAATTTTGACAACCTTTTTTGACAAAAATTGTTGCGCCCCAAACT